>NW_027488366.1:24545454-24848484 GCF_051014445.1 Colletes latitarsis | reverse complement strand
AGTAAAGTGGTACCAAACTGAAACAGTCCATTAAACCTGGCTTGGATCAATATTTTAGAGGATAACGCATGTTAGGTCTAGGTTAGCCCTGGGATTTTCACTCATCAGACTCATACTTTAGCATTCTTCACATACTTGTTGATCAGATACAGGGTTTTTTCTGGTTTGGTTCACGTAGGAATGTGGTACCACACTGAAACATTCAATTAAACCTGGTCTTGATAAATATTTTAGAGGATAACGCATGTTAGCTCTGGGATAGTTCTGGGATTTGCCCTCATCAGACTCATACTTTCGCACACTTCACATACTCGTTGAACAGATCCTGGGTTATTTTCTGGTTTGGATCACATAGTAATGTGGTACCACACTGAAACAGACGATTAAACCAGATTTCATTCAATATTTTTGAGGATAACGCATGTTAGGTCTAGGTTAGGCCGGGGTTTTTCACTCATCACACTCATACTTTCGCATTCTTCACATAGTTGTTGAACGGATCCTGGGTTTTTCCTGGTTTGGATCACGTAGTAACGAAGTGCAACACTGAAACAGTCAATTAAACCTGGTTTCGATCAATATTTTAGAGAATAATTCATGTTAGGTCTAGGTTAGGTCTGGGATTTGCTCTCATCAGGCTCATTCTTTCGCATATTTCTCATACTTGATGGCTAGATCCTGGGCTTTTTCTGGATTGCATCACGTAGTAATGAAGTACAACACTGAAACAGTCGATTAAACCTGGTTTCCATCAATATCTTAGAGGACAACGCAAGTTAGGTCTTGGATAGGTCTGGGATTTGCCCTCATCAGGCTCATACTTTCGCGTTTTTCACATACTTGTTGAACAGATCCTGGGTTTTTTCCGGTTTGGGTCACGTAGTAGTGTGGTACCACACTGAAACAGTCCACTAAACCTGGTTTGGATCAATATTTTAGAGGATAACGCAAGTTAGGTCTGGGATAGGTCTGGGATTCGCCCTCATCAGGCTCATACATTCGCATATTTCTCATACTTGATGGCTAGATCCTGGGTTTTTTCCGGTTTGGGTCACGTAGTAGTGTGGTACCACACTGATACAATCAATTAAACCAGGTTTTGATAAATATTTTAGAGAACAACGCATGTTAGGTCAGGCTTAGGTCTAGGATTTGTCCTCATCAGGCTCATACTTTCGCATATTTCTCATACTTCATGGCTAGATCATGGGCTGTTTCTGGATTGCATCACGTAGTAATGAAGTACAACACTGAAACAGTCAATTAAACCTGGTCTTGATAAATATTTTAGAGGATAACGCATGTTAGGTCTGGGATAGGTCTGGGATTTGCCCTCATCAGACTCATACTTTCGCACACTTCACATACTCGTTGAACAGATCCTGGGTTATTTTCTGGTTTGGATCACATAGTAATGTGGTACCACACTGAAACAGTCCACTAAACCTGGTTTGGATCAATATTCTAGAGGATAACGCATGTTAGGTCTAGGTTAGGCCTCGGATTTGGCCTCATCAGGGTCATACTTTCGCAGTTTTAACATACATGTTGACCTCATCGAGGGTTTTTTCTACTTTGGATCACGTAGTAAAGTGGTACCACACTAAAACAGTCAATTCAACCTGGTTTCGATTAATATTTTAGAGGATAACGCAATTTATGTCTGGGATAGGTCTGGGATTTGCCCTCATCAGGCTCATACTTTCGCGTTTTTCACATACTTGTTGAACGGGTCTTGGGTTTTTTTCTGGTGTGGATCAGGTAGTAATGTGGTACCACACTGAAACAATCAATTAAACCTGGTCTTGATAAATATTTTATAGGATAACGCATGTTAGGTCTGGGTTAGGTCTAGGATTTGCCCTCATCAGGCTCATACTTTCGCATATCTCTCATACTTCATGGTTGGATCCTGGGCAATTTCTGGATTGGATCACGTAGTAATGTGGTACCACAATGAAACAGTCAATTAAACCTGGTTTCGATCAATATTTTAGAGAATAATTCATGTTAGGTCTAGGTTAGGTCTGGGATTTGCTCTCATCAGGCTCATTCTTTCGCATATTTCTCATACTTGATGGCTAGATCCTGGGCTTTTTCTGGATTGCAACACGTAGTAATGAAGTACAACACTGAAACAGTCTATTAAACCTGGTTGCGATCAATATTTTAGAGGATAACGCAAGTTAGGTCTGGGACAGGTCTGGGATTTGCCCTCATCAGGCTCATACTTTCGAGTTTTTCACATACTTGTTGAACTGATCCTGGGTTTTTTCTGGTTTGGATCACGTAGTAGTGTGGTACCACACTGAAAAAGTCCATTAAACCTGGTTTGGATCAATATTTTAGAGGATAACGAAAGTTATGTCTAGTTTAGTTCTGGGATTAGCCCTTATCAGACTCATACTTTCGCATACTTCACATACTTGTTGAACAGATCCTGGGTTTTTTTCTGGTTTGGATCACGTAGTAATGTGGTACCACACTGAAACTGTCCATTAAACCTGGTTTCGATTAATATTTTTGAGGATAACGCATGTTAGGTCTAGGTTAGGCCGAGGATTTTCACTCATCAGACTCATACTTTTTTTTTTTTTTTTTTTTTTTTTTTTTTTTGTCGTGGGGAAAATCTTCGAAAGACTCCCTCCCACCTCCTTGGGGAGAGGTGGGAGGGGTGTGTGGGATTCCCCGCGCCCGTACAACGACAGGCGCGGGACCTACCCACTAAAAACCCCACGGTGACCCTTCGGCACGCTTTGGGAGGATACCGGGAATCGCTCGAAGCATTCTTCCGGTATCCTCCCCGTGCCCGCGCTTTCGCGCCCATCCCCCGGGGGGACCGGTCCCCCCAGTAGACACACTGCCTCATAGCGGCGGGACGGGGCCACTCCATCCCGCCGCTATCCGTCCCGGGGTCGCGTTTAGTGGCGGCTGCGAGCCCCAACTCGCAACCGCCCGCGACCCCGTTTCCACCCCTCGGCGGCCGGGCGTTCATGGCCGCACCAGACCGCCGAGGGTGCCTCCCCTTGCGTCGGACCGGTAGGGGGAGGCACTCCTACCCCCAACCGGTCCGACCCGGCGCCGCCTGGCGGGAGGAGGGTCCCCTCAGGACCCCCCTCCCAGCCTAGGTCATCCGCCACGCCGAGGCGGCCGCCCGCGACGCCTCGCGACCGGGCGACGACCTCGGGCCACCGCACGAGCGCGCGCTTCAGCACGCCGCTGAAGCTCGCGCTCCCTCCCCGCGGCCTCCTTCTGCAACATTACGTTCTCGCAGAAGGAGGCCACGGCCCTCCACTTCTCCTCGCTGCCGAGCATGGCGCGCACCACGCCCGGCAGCGAGACATCCCGCCCGACGACGCCGACCAGGACACGGCGCTCCCCCTCCCACGCGGGGCATACCTCCAGGGTATGATCCGCCGTGTCCTGCTCAGCGTCGCAGTGGCAGCAACGCGCCGTCGGCTCCTTCCCTATCCGGCACAGGTATCTTCCGAAGCTGCCATGCCCGGAAAATACCTGTGCCAGCCGGTAGGTGAGGCTGCCATGGCCTCTGTCCAGCCACTCCTTCAGGAGTGGCCGAACAGCCCCGACAGTCCGGTGCCCCGCGGTTGGCAGAGCCAGCCGCTCCTGCCACGCGAGCAACACGGACTGCCGGGCCTGGCGCTTCAAATCGCCCCAAGCAGGTTCCTGCCCGCCCGGGACCGCCCCCACCCCCGCGCGACGGTCGACGCGGTGCCGGTACATCACCGCGTGCGACCGCGCGAGCAGGTCCATGGGCGGCATCCCCGCTAGAACCGTCGCCGCCTCATGTGACATGGTCCGATACCCGCGGACGACCCTGAGCGCCATGCGCCTCTGCACCCGACGCAGCATAGTCATGCTGCGCCGGGAGGCAGCCAGGTCGTCCGCCCAGACGGGGGCCCCGTATAGGGCCACCGACTGGACCATTGCCACATAGAGGCGACGAACTCGGCCCGCCGGGCCCCCCAGGTTGGGCAGGATCCGGCCCAGAGCCGCAACCATCCTTTCCAACCGGGGGACCAGGCAGCGGAAATGCTTCTCGAAACGCCAGTGGCTATCGAGGATCAGCCCCAGATACCTGATCTGGGGCTTCACCTCGATGTCAGCCCCACCCACCCGAATCAGAGGGGGTGGCGGATCCTGCCGAGGTGAATGAAACGCAATCACCTCGGTCTTATGGACCGCCACCGTCATCCCCATCCCCCTGATCCGGTCGACGACGCGTTGCGACCCCTCCTCCGCGCGACGCATGGCCCTCCCCCAGTGCGCCCCGACGGCCAGCACCAGTGTGTCATCCGCATAACACACCGTGCTGACGCCGTCGGGGAGGCCGGCCCGCAACACCGAGTCGTACGCGATGTTCCACAGGAGTGGCCCGAGGACCGACCCCTGCGGAACACCGCAGTACACCTCCCTCCGCATATCACCATCCCGGCCCGGATACTCGATCCACCTGCCGCGGAGATAATCCCCGACGACCGCCCTGAGACAAGGGGGGACTCGATGATATTCGAGGCCCCTCCTTATCTCTTCCCAGGGGAGGGTGTTAAAAGCATTGGCAATATCCAAGGATATTGCCAATGCCACCCCTCCCCGGGTGACGGCCGCCTCCGAGAGGGCCCTCAGACGACCTATCGCGTCGATAGTCGATCGGCCCCCCCGGAAACCGAACTGGCAGTCGGCCAGACCGGGATCACCCCGCGACAGGTGCTCGACGAGGCGGGCAGCAATCACACGCTCGAAGAGCTTGCCCACCTCGTCGAGGAGACAAATGGGCCGGTATGCGGAGGGAGACTCCGCGGGCCGACCCTCCTTCCGGAGGAGGACCATCCTGGCCACCTTCCAACTGGGGGGGAATCGCCCGTCCCTCAGGCAGCGGTCGAACAACCGCCTGAGGTCGGCCCCAAGGACGCCCTGGGTCAAGACCCAAACCCGGCCGGGCACACCATCCGGACCCGGGGCCGTGTTACGAACCCCGAGCCGTCTGATGGCCGCTGCCAGCTCCTCCTGCGTGACCCCCAGCTCGGCCGTCCACTCCACTGGGACAGCCGCCGCCGCCGGAGGACGCGGTCCCCTCTCCCCAATTGGGAAGAGTGTATTGACCACGTCCTCCAGCAGCCGGGGGTCAAGACCCTCGGTGACGGGGGGCGCCCACGGGCGGAGCTTATTCAGCACCACCTTATATGGGCGCCCCCATGGATCGTCATCAAGGGTCTGGAGGAGCTCCTTCCATGCCTGGGTCTTGGCCCGTTTGATGGCGACCTGCAGAGCAACCCGCGCCACGCGGTATGCTCCATACAGGTCATCAGCTGCCCTCGCTCGCGCCACGCCGTCGCCTGTACGTTGACGACGGCGCGCGCGGGTGTACTGGCGTCGGGCGCGGACAGTCGCGACTCGCAACTCCGCGATCGCGTCCGACCACCAGTACACCGCCCGGCGAGGAGAAGCCCGCCCGACCCGAGGCATCGCCGCGTCGCAAATACCCGCGACCAATGCCCCGAGCCGGGCGACCTCCTCCTCTATGCTCGGCAACTCGGCCGCTCCCTGCGGCCAAGTTGCAGCGAGGGCAGCTGCCATCAGGGCGTCCTTGTCCAGGCGCCGAAGCGCCCAGCGGCGTGGTGGGGTGCCACGCAGGCGGCCGTGTCGGGATGCACTCGCGGCGGCAGAGACCTCCATCCGGATGTACCGGTGATCGGAGAGTGTCTCTGCCCCCGCGACCACGTGCCAACCCGACACCATGCGCACGGCGTTGGGGGTCGCGAATCCAACATCCACGATGGACCCCCCATATCGCCGCACGCATGTGTGCTCCGACCCCCGGTTCAATACCCGGAGGTCGAGCCCCGCCGCCCAATCGCCCAGGATCCCGCCGCGAACGGAGGTCCTGGGGGATCCCCAAGCCACCGACTTGGCATTAAAATCCCCCAGGACCAGCACCGGCCGGGCCGCGTAGCGCTGCACGCATGCCGCGACCTCGGCCAAGTACAGCTCGAACGCAGCGTGACCGCTACGGGGCGAAATGTAGCACCCCACCACAGCGACTCCCCCCCAGTCCACAGCGACGAATCCCCGACCGCGCTCCAACAAGGAGAACGGTGGGGACCCGTCGCCCCCTCCCCATACCGTCGCCACCAAGCCGTCCGCGTCGCCCACCCAATGAGGGTGATCAGGGACGCGGTACGGCTCGGCGGCGACCGCCAGGCCAACCCCCCACTCCGCGAGGACTTGGGACATCAAGTCCTGTGCCGCGCGGCAGTGGTTGAGGTTGGCCTGGAGGAGGAGGCGGGGCGGCATTAATTAATGGCCGCGCCAGCCTCCTCCCGGCCGTCCGTCCCCGTAGCACCGTCCACCTCCATGGAGGACGATGCCACCGCCCTCGGCACCGGAGCCGGTGCAGCCCGCCTCTTCCTCTCCTTCCGGGAGGGGGGGGAGCACTTCTTACTCCCCACCCTGTGATCGGCTGGCCTCCCCATGTCCGCACACAGCGGGCAGTGGGGGGCCGCCGAGCACTGGCTCGCACGGTGCTCTTTGGCACCGCAGCGGTAACACTGACCGCTGCGGTCCACCGGCGAGGTGCACCACTGCCTCACGTGCCCCAATTCGAGGCAGCGGTGACACTGGAGCGGGCGCGGCGCGAGGATTTCCACTCGCGCCGAAACCCACCCCACCAACACCCTCCCGGATTCCGCCACCTTACGGGCGGCGGAGAGGGGGCACCGAGCCCACACCGACCCGAGGCCGGAGGGCGACCTGCGGATCTCTCCGATCCGCAGGTCCTCCACAGGACAGTCCCCCGCCCTCGCAAGGGCACGGGCCACATCCTGTGCGCTGACCGAGTCGTCCAGCCCACAAACGCGCATCTCCGTGCGCTTCGTGGGCCGGGCGACCCGGACACCTCGCTCGCCCAGCTGCTCCCGGAGCCTCTGGGCGAGACGATCCGCCTTCGCGCCGCCTTCTGCACCGGGGATCTCCAGCAAGAGACCCCCGGTCACGGCCCTCTTCGCCCTCACGGAGGCGATGCCCAGCTCTTCCAGGGAGATAGTCTCCCTGGCGAGCCGCATCGCCTCCGCGAGGGTCAGGTCGCCCCCCTGCGCAACGGTCAGCGTCACCGCTGCCGTTTTTGGGGGACGACCTGGTCGTGCCTTCCCGACCTTCGCGGCCTTTACCTTGGCCGCCGGCGGCGGAGGCGGAGGCTGCGGTTGCGAGGCCTTCCTCGCCGCCCGCTTCGCCTTCCGCCCCACCACCTCACTCCACGCCACCCCCCCTTGGGAGGGTGCTGTGGAGGACGCGACCACCGCGACCACGGGTACACCACCCCCCTTGGGGGTCGCGACCCGGGGCCCTGGTGCCGCAACGCTGGGCGGAGCCTTCACTCCGCCCTTCTTTGCCTTCCCCGACTGTACCGGAACAGGTCGGGGAGGCACCGCCTTCCTGCTGACCGCTCTTCCGGCGAGGAGCTCCTCCCGGAAGGCGGCCAGCTTGCCATCAATCATGTCCCCAATCCTCCTCAGAAGATCGTCTTCTGAGGAGGACGGGGACTTCTTCACGGGCGGAGTGCGGGTGGAGGGGCCCGCGGTGCCCCGCACCACTGCCGCCGCACTCCGCTTATTTACTTCCGCCGAGGGACGCGGCGGTGGAGGAGGAGGGAGGATGGGAGGGAGGGCCGCGCTGTTCCACAGCGCCTCTGCCCTCCTCCTCCCCTGTCGCTCCTCCTCCAACAGGAGCTGCAGACGGGCGTTCCGCCCTCTGAGCTCCCGCGCCGCCTCCCTCATTTCCTCCGCCGCGGCCTTCAGGGCCTCCGCGCCACCGCTTTTCTGCCCCTTAAAGGCGCAGGCAGCGGCGACTTTCTCCACCCGCCTCAGGGACGAGGAGATCCTCTCCGATATCTCCTCGGTCACCTCGTCCCTGAGGCAACTCAGCCTCACCGACGGGCTCATCGCCCCGCCCACCTCGACGACGGCCTGCCCCGTCCTCTTCCTCTTAGAGCCTATGTGGCTCGTGCTGGAGGAGAAGGACGAGACCGACGCCGTCTCGTCGTCCTCCTCCACCCTCCACGAAGCCGGACCTGGCGCTGAGTGGGGCGCGAGCGCCGCCACCCTAACCCCAACCCCGTCTCCGTCCTCCCCAACCGACAAAACCCGCCCCATCCCCATTTTATTTTCAGTGTCCATAAAAAATCCCACGAGATGGTCGGAAATAAAGGTCCACCCGGGCAGAGCCGCCTTACCCGGGTAAGCCTAATACTCCGGGGGTTCGGCAGGTTCCCCGGAGGTGGTCGCTTGGGATTGGGCCTTCTCCCCCAACCATGCATCCCATCGCCGCGCACCATAGCTTAGGATTGGAGGGCGATTTTATAGAGTCGCCATACTCGTGGCCCAGGCGGTTAAGCCAAGACCCCCGTTCCTCCTGCCGTCACGTACCATTCACAAAACCAATAGGGAATTGTGAATGGGTCGTTGTGACGACCAACAGGAGGCTTACGGTGTGTGTATGACTCGGGTACCCCGGGTTCGTTAAGCCCGTACTGCAGCTGAAAGGCTGGCAGCCCCTGAGGGGATCAGACTCATACTTTCGCATTCTTCACATACTTGTTGAAAGGATCCTGGGTTTTTACTGGTTTGGATCACGTAGTAATGTGGTACCACACTGAAACAGTCAATTAAACCTGGTTTCGATCAATAGTTTAGAGAATAATTCATGTTAGGTCTAGGTTACGTCTGGGATTTGCTCTCATCAGGCTCATTCTTTCGCATATTTCTCATAGTTGATGGCTAGATCCTGGGCTTTTTCTGGATTGCATCACGTAGTAATGTAGTACAACACTGAAACAGTCAATTAAACCTGGTTTCCATCAATATTTTAGAGGACAACGCATGTTAGATCTAGGTTAGGCCTGGGATATGCCCTCATGAGGGTCATACTTTCGCAGTTTTAACATACATGTTGACCTGATCGAGGGTTTTTACTGCTTTGGATCACGTAGTAAAGTGGTACCACACTGAAGCAGCCCATTAAACCTGGTTTGGATCAATATTTTAGAGGATAACGCATGTTAGGTTTGGGTTAGGTCAAGGATTTGCCCTCATCAGGCTCATACATTCGCATATTTCTCATACTTCATGGCTAGATCCTGGGCTGTTTCTGGATTGTATCACGTAGTAATGCGGTACCACGCTGAAACAGTCAATTAAACCTGGTTTCGATCAATATTTTAGAGGATAACGCAAGTTAGGTCTGGGATAGGTCTGGGATTCGTCCTCATCAGGCTCATTCATTCGCGTTTTTCACATACTCGTAGAACTGATCCTGGGTTTTTTCTGGTTTGGATCACGTTGCAATGTGGTACCACACTGAAACAGTCGATTAAACCTGGTTTCGATCAATATTTTAGAGGATAACGCATGTTAGGTCTAGGTTAGGCCTGGGATTTTCACTCATCAGACTCATACTTTCGCATTTTTCACATTCTTGTTGAACGGCTCCTGTGTTTTTTCTGGTTTGGTTCACGTAGTAATGTGGTACCACACTGAAACATTCAATTAAACCTGGTCTTGATAAATATTTTAGAGGCTAACGCATGGTAGGTTTGGGTTAGGTCTAGGATTTGCCGACATCAGGCTCATACTTTCGCATATTTCTCATACTTCATGGCTAGATCCTGGGCTTTTTCTGGATTGGATCACGTAGTAATGAAGTACAACACTGGAACAGTCAATTTAACCTGGTTTCCATCAATATCTGAGAGGACAACGCAAGTTAGGTCTGGGATAGGTCTGGGATTTGCCCTCATCAAGCTCACACTTTCGCGTTTTTCACATACTTGTTGAACAGATCCTGGGTTTTTTCAGGTTTGGGTCACGTAGTAGTGAGGTACCACACTGAAACAGTCGATTAAACCTGGTTTCGATCAATATTTTTGAGGATAACGCATGTTAGGTCTAGGTTAAGCCGGGGATTTTCACTCATCAGACTCATACTTTCGCATTCTTCACATACTTGTTGAACGGATCCTGGGTTTTTACTGGTTTGGATCACGTAGTAATGTGGTACAACACTGAAACATTCAATTAAACCTGGTTTCGATCAATATTTTTGGGGATAACGCATGTTAGGTCTAGGTTAGGCCGTGGATTTTCACTCATCAGACTCATACTTTCGCATTCTTCACATACTTGTTGAACGGGTCCCTTGTTTTTTCTGGTTTGGTTCACGTAGTAATGTGGTACCACACTGAAACATTCAATTAAACCTGGTTTCCGTTAATATCTTAGAGCACAACGCATGTTAGGTCTGGGATAGGCCTGGGATTTGCCCTCATCAGGCTCATACTTTCGCATATTTCTCACACTTCATGGCAAGATCCTGGGCTTTTTCTGGATTGCATCACGTAGTAATGAAGTACAACACTGAAACAGTCAATTTAACCTGGTTTCCACCAATATCTGAGAGGACAACGCAAGTTAGGTCTGGGATAGGTCTGGGATTTGCCCTCATCAGGCTCATACTTTCGCGTTTTTCACATACTTGTTGAACAGATCCTGGGTTTTTTCAGGTTTGGGTCACGTAGTAGTGTGGTACCACACTGAAACAGTCGATTAAACCTGGTCTTGATAAATATTTTAGAGGATAGCGCATGTTAGGTCTGAGTTAGGTCTAGGATTTGCACCCGTCAGGCTCATACTTTCGCATATTTCTCATACTTCATGGCTGGATCCTGGGCTATTTCTGGATTGGATCACCTAGTAATGTGGTACCACACTGAAACAGTCAATTAAACCTGGTTTTGATCAATATTTTAGAGAATAATTCTTGTAAGGTCTAGGTTAGGTCTGGGATTTGCTCTCATCAGGCTCATTCTTTCGCATATTTCTCATACTTGATGGATAGATCCTGGGCTTTTTCTGGATTGCATCACGTAGCAATGAAGTACAACGCTGAAACAGTCAATTAAACCTGGTTTCCATCAATGTCTTAGAGGACAACGCATGTTAGGTCTGGGATAGGTCTGGGATTCGCCCTTATCAGGCTCATACTTTCGCGTTTCTCACATACTTGTTGAACGGGTCTTGGGTTTTTTCTGGTGTGTACCACGTAGTAATGTGTTACCACACTGAAACAATCAATTAAACCTGGTCTTGATAAATATTTTATAGGATAACGTAGATTTGGTCTGGGTTAGGTCTAGGATTTGCCCTCATCAGGCTCATACTTTCGCATATTTCTCATACTTCATGGCTGGATCCTGGGCTATTTCTGGATCGGATCACGTAGTAATGTGGTACCACACTGAAACAGTCAATTAAACCTGGTTTCGATCAATATTTTAGAGAATAATTCATGTTAGGTCTAGGTTAGGTCTGGGATTTGCTCTCATCAGGCTCATTCTTTCGCATATTTCTCATACTTGATGGCTTGATCCTGGGCTTTTTCTGGATTGCATCACGTAGTAATGAAGTACAACACTGAAACAGTCAATTAAACCTGGTTTCTATCAATATTTCAAAGGACAAAGCATGTCAGGTCTAGGTTAGGCCTGGGATTTGCCCTCATCAGGGTCATACTTTCGCAGTTTTAACATACATGTTGACCTGATCGAGGGTTTTTTCTGCTTTGAATCACGTAGTAAAGTGGTACCACACTGAAGCAGTCCATTAAACTTGGTTTGGATGAATATTTTAGAGGATAACGCATGTTAGGTTTGGTTTTGGTCTAGGATATGCCCTCATCAGGCTCATACTTTCGCGTTTTTCACATACCTGTTGAACAGATCCTGGGTTTTTTCCGGTTTGTGTCACGTAGTAGTGTGGTACCACACTGATACAGTCGATTAAACCTGGTGTCGATCAATATTTTTGGGGATAACGCATGTTATGTCTAGGTTAGGCCGTGGATTTTCACTCATCAGACTCATACTTTCGCATTCTTCACATACTTGTTGAACGGCTCCTGTTTTTTTTCTGGTTTGGTTCACGTAGTAATGTGGTACCACACTGAAACATTCAATTAAACCTGGTCTTGATAAATATTTTAGAGGATAACGCATGGTAGGTTTGGGTTAGGTCTAGGATTTGCCCTCATCAGGCTCATACTTTCGCATATTTCTCATACTTCATGGCTAGATCCTGGGCTTTTTCTGGATTGCATCACGTAGTAATGAAGTACAACACTGAAACAGTCAATTTAACCTGGTTTCCATCAATATCTGAGAGGACAACGCAAGTTAGGTCAAGGATAGGTCTGGGATTTGCCCTCATCAGGCTCACACTTTCGCAGTTTTAACATACATGTTGACCTGATCGAGGGTTTTTTCTACTTTGGATACGTAGTAAAGTGGTACCACACTAAAACAGTCAATTCAACCTGGTTTCGATTAATATCTTAGAGGATAACGCAATTTATGTCTGGGATAGGTCTGGGATTTGCCCTCATCAGGCTCATACTTTCGCGTTTTTCACATACTTGTTGAACGGGTCTTGGGTTTTTTTCTGGTGTGGATCACGTAGTAATGTGGTACCACACTGAAACAATCAATTAAACCTGGTCATGATAAATATTTTATAGGACAACGCATGTTAGGTCTGGGTTGGGTCTAGGATTTGCCCTCATCAGGCTCATACTTTCGCATATCTCTCATACTTCATGGTTGGATCCTGGGCAATTTCTGGATTGGATCACGTAGTAATGTGGTACCACACTGAAACAGTCGATTAAACCTGGTTTCGATCAATATTTTAGAGAATAATTCATGTTAGGTCTAGGTTAGGTCTGGGATTTGCTCTCATCTGGCTCATTCTTTCGCATATTTCTCATACTTGATGCCTAGATCCTGGGTTTTTTCTGGCTTGAATCACGTGGTAATGTGGTATGACACTGAAACAGTCGATTAAACCAGGTTTCGATCAATATTTTTGAGGATAACGCATGTTAGGTCTAGGTTAGGCCTGGGATTTTCACTCATCAGACTCATACTTTCGCATTCTTCACATACTTGTTGAACGGATCCTGGGCTTTTTCTGGTTTGGATCACGTAGTAATGTGGTACCACACTGAAACAGTCAATTAAACCTGGTTTCGATCAATATTTTAGAGAATAATTCATGTTAGGTCTAGGTTAGGTCTGGGATTTGCTCTCATCAGGCTCATTCTTTCGCATATTTCTCATACTTGATGGCTAGATCCTGGGCTTTTTCTGGATTGCATCACGTAGTAATGAAGTACAACACAGAAACAGTCAATTAAACCTGGTTTCGATCAATAGTTTAGTGGATAACGCAAGCTAGGTCTGGGAGAGGTCTGGGATTTGCCCTCATCAGGCTCATACTTTCGCGTTTTTCACATACTTGTTGAACTGATCCTGGGTTTTTTCTGGTTTGGATCACGTAGTAGTGTGGTACCACACTGAAACAGTCCATTAAACCTGGTTTGGATCAATATTTTAGAGGATAACGTATGTTAGGTTTGGGTTAGGCCTGGGATTTGCGCTCATCAGGGTCACACTTTCGCAGTTTTAAGATGCATGTTGACCTGATCGAGGGTTTTTCTGCTTTGGATCACGTAGTAAAGTGGTACTACAACGAAAACAGTCAATTAAACCTGGTTTCGATCATTATTTTAGAGGATAACGCAAGTTAGGTCTAGGATTGGTTTGGGATTAGCCCTCATCAGACTCATACTTTCGCACACTTCACATACTCGTTGACAAGATCCTGGGTTTTTTCTGGTTTGGATCACGTATTAATATGGTACCACACTGAAACAGTCAATTAAACCTGGTTTTGATCAATATTTTAGAGAATAATTCTTGTAAGGTCTAGGTTAGGTCTGGGATTTGCTCTCATCAGGCTCATTCTTTCGCATATTTCTCATACTTGATGGATAGATCCTGGGCTTTTTCTGGATTGCATCACGTAGTAATGAAGTACAACGCTGAAACAGTCGATTAAACCTGGTTTCGATCAATATTTTTGAGGACAACGCATGTTAGGTCTAGGTTAGGCCGGGGATTTTCACTCATCAGACTCATACTTTCGCATTCTTCACATACTTGTTGAACGGGTCTTGGGTTTTTTCTGGTGTGCATCACGTAGTAATGAAGTACAACACTGAAACAGTCAATTAAACCTGGTTTCTATCAATATTTCAAAGGACAAAGCATGTCAGGTCTAGGTTAGGCCTGGGATTTGCCCTCATCAGGGACATACTTTCGCAGTTTTAACATACATGTTGACCTGATCGAGGGTTTTTTCTGCTTTGAATCACGTAGTAAAGTGGTACCACACTGATGCAGTCCATTAAACTTGGTTTGGATGAATATTTTAGAGGATAACGCATGTTAGGTTTGGGTTTGGTCTAGGATATGCCCTCATCAGGCTCATACTTTCGCATATTTCTCATACTTCATGGCTAGATCCTGGGCTGTTTCTGGATTGTATCGCGTAGTAATGTGGTACCACGCTGAAACAGTAAATTAAACCTGTTTTCGATCAATATTTTAGAGGATAACGCAAGTTAGGTCTGGGATAGGTCTGGGATTCGCCCTCATCAGGCTCATACTTTCGCGTTTTTCACATACTTGTTGAACTGATCCTGGGTTTTTTCTGGTTTGGATCACGTAGCAATGTGGTACCACACCGAAACAGTCGATTAAACCTGGTTTCGATCAATATTTTAGAGGATAACGCAAGTTAGGTCTGGGATAGGTCTGGGATTTGCCCTCATCAGGCTCATACTTTCGCGTTTTTCACATACTTGTTGTACAGATCGTGGGCTTTTTCTGGTTTGGATCACGTAGTAATGTGGTACCACACTGAAACAGTCAATTAAACCTGGTTTCGATCAATATTTTAGAGAATAATTCATGTTAGGTCTAGGCTAGGTCTGGGATTTGCTCTCATCAGGCTCATTCTTTCGCATATTTCTCATACTTGATGGCTAGATCCTGGGCTTTTTCTGGATTGCATCACGTAGTAATGAAGTACAACAGTGAAACAGTCAATTAATCCTGGTTTCCATCAATATCTTAGAGGACAACGCAAGTTAGGTCTGGGATAGGTCTGTGATTTGCCCTCATCAGGCTCATACTTTCGCACACTTCACATACTCGTTGAACAGATCCTGGGTTATTTTCTGGTTTCGATCACATAGTAATGTGGTACCACACTGAAACAGTCGATTAAACCAGGTTTCGATCAATATTTTTGAGGATAACGCATGTTAGGTCTAGGTTAGGCCTGGGATTTTCACTCATCAGACACATACCTTCGCATTCTTCACATACTTGTTGAACGGATCCTGGGTTTTTTCTGGTATGGATCACGTAGTAATGTGGGAACACACTGAAACATTCAATTAAACCTGGTCTTGATAAATGTTTTAGAGGATAACGCATGATAGGTTTCGGTTAGGTCTAGGATTTGCCCTCATCAGGCTCATACTTTCGCATATTTCTCATACTTCATGGCTAGATCCTGGGCTTTTTCTGGATTGCATCACGTAGTAATGAAGTACAACACTGAAACAGTCAATTTAACCTGGTTTCCATCAATATCTGAGAGGACAACGATAGTTAGGTCTGGGATAGGTCTGGGATTTGCCCTCATCATGCTCATACTTTCGCGTTTTTCACATACTTGTTGAACAGATCCTGGGTTTTTTCAGGTTTGGGTCAGGTAGTAGTGTGGTACCACACTGAAACAGTCGATTAAACCTGGTTTCGATCAATATTTTTGAGGATAACGCATGTTAGGTCTAGGTTAGGACGGGGATTTTCACTCATCAGACTCATACTTTCGCATTCTTCACATACTTGTTGAACGGATCCTGGGTTTTTACTGGTTTGGATCACGTAGTAATGTGGTACAACACTGAAACATTCAATGAAACCTGGTTTCGATCAATATTTTTGGGGATAACGCATGTTATGTCTAGGTTAGGCCGTGGATTTTCACTCATCAGACTCATACTTTCGCATTCTTCACATACTTGTTGAACGGCTCCTGTGTTTTTTCTGGTTTGGTTCACGTAGTAATGTGGTACCACACTGAAACATTCAATTAAACCTGGTTTCCGTCAATATTTTAGAGCACAACGCATGTTAGGTCTGGGATAGGCCTGGTATTTCCCCTCATCAGGCTCATTCTTTCGCATATTTCTCACACTTCATGGCTAGATCCTGGGCTTTTTCTGGATTGCATCACGTAGTAATGAAGTACAACACTGAAACAGTCAATTTAACCTGGTTTCCATCAATATCTGAGAGGACAACGCAAGTTAGGTCTGGGATAGGTCTGGGATTTGCCCTTATCAGGCTCATACTCTCGCGTTTTTCACATACTTGTTGAACAGATCCTGGGTTTTTTCAGGTTTGGGTCACGTAGTAGTGTGGTACCACACTGAAACAGTCGATTAAACCTGGTTTCGATCAATATTTTAGAGGATAACGCAAGTTAGGTCTGGGATAGGTCTGGGATTCGCCCTCATCAGGCTCATACTTTCGCGTTTTTCACGTACTTGTTGAACTGATCCTGGGTTTTTTCTGGTTTGTATCACGTAGCAATGTGGTACCACACTGAGACAGTCGATTAAACCTGGTTTCGATCAATATTTTAGAGGATAACGCAAGTTTGGTCAGGGATAGGTCTGGGATTTGCCCTCATCAGGCTCATACTTTCGCGTTTTTCACATACTTGTTGAACAGATCCTGGGTTTTTTCTGGTTTGGGTCACGTAGTAATGTGGTACCACACTGAAACAGTCGATTAAACCAGGTTTCGATCAATAATTTTGAGGATAACGCATGTTAGGTCTAGGTTAGGCCTGGGATTTTCACTCATCAGACTCATACTTTCGCGTTCTTCACATACTTGTTGAACGGATCCTGAGTTTTTTTGGTTCGGATCACGTAGTAATGTGGGACCACACTGAAACAGTCAATTAAACCTGGTCATGATAAATATTTTAGAGGATAACGCATGTTAGGTCTGGGTTAGGTCTAGGATTTGCCCCCATCAGGCTCATACTTTCGCTCATTTCTCATACTTCATGGCTGGATCCTGGGCTGTTTCTGGATTGGATCACCTAGTAATGTGGTACCACACTGAAACAGTCAATGAAACCTGGTTTTAATCAATATTTTAGAGAATAATTCTTGAAAGGTCTAGGTTAGGTCTGGGATTTGCTCTCATCAGGCTCATTCTTTCGCATATTTCTCATACTTGATGGATAGATCCTGGGCTTTTTCTGGATTGCATCACGTAGTAATGAAGTACAACACTGAACCAGTCAATTAAACCTGGTTTGCATCAATGTTTTAGAGGACAACGCATGTTAGGTCTGGGATAGGTCTGGGATTTGCCCTCATCAGGCTCATACTTTCGCGTTTTTCACATACTTGTTGAGCAGATCCTGGGTTTTTTCTGGTTTGCGTCACGTAGAAATGTGATACCACACTGAAACAGTCCATTAAACCTGGTTTGGATCAATATTTTAGAGGATAACGCATGTTAGGTCTAGGTAAGGCCTGGGATTTTCACTCTTCAGACTCATACTTTCGCATTCTTCACATACTTGTTGAACGGATCCTGGGTGTTTTCTGGTTTGCATCACGTAGTAATGTGGGCCCACTCTGAAACGATCAATTAAACCTGGTCTTGATAAATATTTTAGAGAATAATTCATGTTAGGTCTAGGTTAGGTCTGGGATTTGCTCTCATCAGGCTCATTCTTTCGCATTTTTCTCATACTTGATGGCTAGATCCTGGACTTTTTCTGGATTGCACCACGTAGTAATGTGGTACCACACTGAAACAGGCAATTGAACCTGGTTTCCATCAATATTTTAGAGCACAACGCATGTTAGGTCTGGGATAGTCCTGGGATTTGCCCTCATCAGGGTCATGCTTTCGCAGTTTTAACATACATGTTGACCTGATCGAGGGTTTTTTCTGCTTTGCATCACGTAGTAAAGTGGAACCACACTGAAGCAGTCCATTAAACCTGGTTTGGATCAATATTTTAGAGGATAACGCATGTTAGGTTTGGGTTAGGTCTAGTATTTGCCCTCATCAGGCTCATACTTTCGCATATTTCTCATACTTCATGGCTAGATCCTGGGCTGTTTCTGGATTGTATCACGTAGTAATGCGGTACCACGCTGAAACAGTCAATTAAACCTCGTTTCGATCAATATTTTAGAGGATAACGCAAGTTAGGTCTGGGATAGGTCTGGGATTCGCCCACATCAGGCTCATACTTTCGCGTTTTTCACGTACTTGTTGAACTGATCCTGGGTTTCTTCTGGTTTGCATCACGTAGTAAAGTGGTACCACACTGAAGCAGTCCATTAAACCTGGTTTGGATCAATATTTTAGAGGATAACGCAAGTTAGGTCTGGGATAGGTCTGGGATTCGCCCTCATCAGGCTCAGACTTTCGCGTTTTTCACGTACTTGTTGAACTGATCCTGGGTTTTTTCTGGTTTGTATCACGTAGCAATGTGGTACCACGCTGAAACAGTCAATTAAACCTCGTTTCGATCAATATTTTAGAGGATAACGCAAGTTAGGTCTGGGATAGGTCTGGGATTCGCCCTCATCAGGCTCATACTTTCGCGTTTTTCACGTACTTGTTGAACTGATCCTGGGTTTTTTCTGGTTTGTATCACGTAGCAATGTGGTACCACGCTGAAACAGTCAATTAAACCTCGTTTCGATCAATATTTTAGAGCATAACGCAAGTTAGGTCTGGGATAGGTCTGGGATTCGCCCACATCAGGCTCATACTTTCGCATATTTCTCATACTTCATGGCTAGATCCTGGGCTGTTTCTGGATTGTATCACGTAGTAATGCGGTACCACGCTGAAACAGTCAATTAAACCTCGTTTCGATCAATATTTTAGAGGATAACGCAAGTTAGGTCTGGGATAGGTCTGGGATTCGCCCACATCAGGCTCATACTTTCGCGTTTTTCACGTACTTGTTGAACTGATCCTGGGTTTCTTCTGGTTTGCATCACGTAGTAAAGTGGTACCACACTGAAGCAGTCCATTAAACCTGGTTTGGATCAATATTTTAGAGGATAACGCAAGTTAGGTCTGGGATAGGTCTGGGATTCGCCCTCATCAGGCTCATACTTTCGCGTTTTTCACGTACTTGTTGAACTGATCCTGGGTTTTTTCTGGTTTGTATCACGTAGCAATGTGGTACCACGCTGAAACAGTCAATTAAACCTCGTTTCGATCAATATTTTAGAGGATAACGCAAGTTAGGTCTGGGATAGGTCTGGGATTCGCCCTCATCAGGCTCATACTTTCGCGTTTTTCACGTACTTGTTGAACAGATCCTGGGTTTTTTCAGGTTTGGGTCACGTAGTAGTGTGGTACCACACTGAAACAGTCGATTAAACCTGGTTTCGATCAATATTTTTGAGGATAACGCATGTTAGGTCTAGGTTAGGCCGGGGATTTTCACTCATCAGACTCATACTTTCGCATTCTTCACATACTTGTTGAACGAATCCTGGGTTATTACTGGTTTGGATCACGTAGTAATGTGGTACAACACTGAAACATTCAACGAAACCTGGTTTCGATCAATATTTTTGGGGATAACGCATGTTAGGTCTAGGTTAGGCCGTGGATTTTCACTCATCAGACTCATACTTTCGCATTCTTCATATACTTGTTGAACGGCTCCTGTGTTTTTTCTGGTTTGGTTCACGTAGTAATGTGGTACCACACTGAAACATTCAATTAAACCTGGTTTCCGTCAATATTTTAGAGCACAACGCATGTTAGGTCTGGGATAGGCCTGGGATTTGCCCTCATCAGGGTCATGCTTTCGCAGTTTTAACATACATGTTGACCTGATCGAGGGTTTTTTCTGCTTTGCATCACGTAGTAAAGTGGTACCACACTGAAGCAGTCCATTAAACCTGGTTTGGATCAATATTTTAGTGGATAACGCATGTTAGGTTTGGGTTAGGTCTAGGATTTGCCCTCATCAGGCTCATACTTTCGCATATTTCTCATACTTCATGGCTAGATCCTGGGCTGTTTCTGGATTGTATCACGTAGTAATGCGGTACCACGCTGAAACAGTCAATTAAACCTCGTTTCGATCAATATTTTAGAGGATAACGCAAGTTAGGTCTGGGATAGGTCTGGGATTTGCCCTCATCAGGCTCATACTTTCGCGTTTTTCACGTACTTGTTGAACTGATCCTGGGTTTTTTCTCGTTTGCATCACGTAGTAAAGTGGTACCACACTGAAGCAGTCCATTAAACCTGGTTTGGATCAATATTTTAGAGGATAACGCATGTTAGGTTTGGGTTAGGTCTAGGATTTTCCCTCATCAGGCTCATACTTTCGCATATTTCTCATACTTCATGGCTAGATCCTGGGCTGTTTCTGGATTGTATCACGTAGTAATGCGGTACCACACTGAAACAGTCAATTAAACCTGGTTTCGATCAATATTTTAGAGGATAACGCAAGTTAGGTCTGGGATAGGTCTGGGATTTGCCCTCATCAGGCTCATACTTTCGCGTTTTTCACGTACTTGTTGAACTGATCCTGGGTTTTTTCTGGTTTGGATCACGTAGTAATGTGGGACCACACTGAAACAGTCAATTAAACCTGGTCATGATAAATATTTTAGAGGATAACGCATGTTAGGTCTGGGTTAGGTCTAGGCTTTGCCCTCGTCAGGCTCATACTTTCGCATGTTTCTCATACTTCATGGCTAGATCCTGGGCTATTTCTGGATTGGACACGTAGTAATGTGGTACCACGCTGAAATAGTCAATTAAAACTGGTTTCGATCAATATTTTAAAGGATAACGCAAGTTAGGTCTGGGATAGGTCTGGGATTTGCCCTCACCAGGCTCATACTTTCGCACACTCCACATACTCGTTGAACAGATCCTGGGTTATTTTCTGGTTTGGATCACATAGTAATGTGGTACCTCACTGAAGCAGCCGATTAAACCAGGTTTCGATCAATATTTTTGAGGATAACGCATGTTAGGTCTAGGTTAGGTCTGGGATTTGCCCTCATCAGGCTCATACTTTCGCGTTTTTCACGTACTTGTTGAACTGATCCTGGGTTTTTTCTGGTTTGGATCACGTAGTAATGTGGTACCACACTGAAACAGTCGATTAAACCAGGTTTCGATCAATATTTTTGAGGATAACGCATGTTAGGTCTAGGTTAGGCCTGGGATTTTCACTCATCAGACACATGCTTTCGTATTCTTCACATACTTGTTGAACGGATCCTGGGTTTTTTCTGGTTTGGATCACGTAGCAATGTGGTGCCACACTGAGACAGTCGATTAAACCTGGTTTCGATCAATATTTTAGAGGATAACGCAAGTTTGGTCTGGGATAGGTCTGGGATTTGCCCTCATCAGGCTCATACTTTCGCGTTTTTCACATACTTGTTGAACGGATCCTGGGTTTTTTCTGGTTTGGATCACGTAGTAATGTGGGACCACACTGAAACAGTCAATTAAACCTGGTTTCGACCAATATTTTAGAGAATAATTCATGTTAGTTCTAGGTTAGGTCTGGGATTTGCTCTCATCAGGCTCATTCTTTCGCATATTTCTCATACTTGATGGCTAGATCCTGGGCTATTTCTGGATTGCTTCACGTAGTAATGAAGTACAACACTGAAACAGTCAATTAAACCTGGTTTCCATCAATATCTTAGAGGACAACGCAAGTTAGGGCTGGGAGAGGTCTGGGATTTGCTCTCATCAGGCTCATACTTTCGCGTTTTTCACATACTTGTTGAACAGATCCTGGGTTTTTTCTGGTTTGGATCACGTAGTAATGTGGGACCACACTGAAACAATCAATTAAACCTGGTCATGATAAATATTTTAGAGGATAACGCATGTTAGGTCTAGGTTAGGTCTGGGATTTTCACTCATCAGACTCATACTTTCGCATTCTTCACATACTTGTTGAACGGATCCTGGGTTTTTTCTGGTTTGGATCACGTAGTAATGTGGGACCACACTGAAGCAGTCAATTACACCTGGTTTCGATCAATGTTTTGCAGAATATTTCACGTTAGGTCTGGGATAGGTCTGGGATTTGCCCTCATCAGACTCATACTTTCGCACACTCCACATACTCGTTGAACAGATCCTGGGTTATTTTCTGGTTTGGATCACATAGTAATGTGGTACCTCACTGAAGCAGCCGATTAAACCAGGTTTCGATCAATATTTTTGAGGATAACGCATGTTAGGTCTAGGTTAGGTCTGGGATTTGCTCTCAGCAGGCTCTTTCTTTCGCATGTTTCTCATACTTCATGACTAGGTCCTGGGCTGTTTCTGGATTGTATCACGTAGTAATGTGGGACCACACTGAAACAGTCAATTAAACCTGGTTTCGACCAATATTTTAGAGAATAATTCATGTTAGTTCTAGGTTAGGTCTGGGATTTGCTCTCATCAGGCTCATTCTTTCACATATTTCTCATACTTGATGGCTAGATCCGGGGCTATTTCTGGATTGCTTCACGTAGTAATGAAGTGCAACAATGAAACAGTCAATTAAACCTGGTTTCCATCAATATCTTAGAGGACAACGCAAGTTAGGTCTGGGATAGGTCTGGGATTTGCCCTCATCAGGCTCATACTTTCGCCTTTTTCACATACTTGTTGAACAGATCCTGGGTTTTTCCTGGTTTGAATCACGTAGTAGTGTGGCACCACACGGAAACAGTCCATCAAACCTGATTTGGATCAATATTTTAGAGGATAACGTATGTTAGGTCTAGGTTAGGTCTGGGATTTTCACTCATCAGACTCATACTTTCGCATTCTTCACATACTTGTTGAACGGATCCTGGGTTTTTTTCTGGTTTGGATCACGTAGTAATGTGGAACCACACTGAAACAATCAATTAAACATGGTCTTGATAAATATTTTAGAGGATAACGCATGTTAGGTCTGGGATGGGTCTGGGATTTGCCCCCATCGGACTCATACTTTCGCACACTTCACATACTCGTTGAACAGATCCTGGGTTATTTTCTGGTTTGGATCACATAGTAATGTGGTACCACACTGAAACATTCGATTAAACCAGGTTTCGATGAATATTTTTGAGGATAACTCATGTTAGGTCTAGGTTAGGTCTGGGATTTTCACTCATCAGACTCATACTTTCGCATGCTTCACATACCTGTTGAACGGATCCTGGGTTTTTACTAGTTTGGATGACGTAGTAATGAAGTGCAACACTGAAACAGTCAATTAAACCTGGTCTTGATAAATATTTTAGAGGACAACGCATGTTAGGTCTAGGTTAGGCCTGGGATTTGCCCACATCAGGGTCATACTTTCGCAGTTTTAACATATATGTTGACCTGATCGAGGGTTTTTTCTGCTTTGGATCACGCAGTAAAGTGGTACCAAACTGAAACAGTCCATTAAACCTGGCTTGGATCAATATTTTAGCGGATAACGCATGTTAGGTCTAGGTTAGCCCTGGGATTTTCACTCATCAGACTCATACTTTAGCATTCTTCACATACTTGTTGATCAGATACAGGGTTTTTTCTGGTTTGGTTCACGTAGTAATGTGGTACCACACTGTAACATTCAATTAAACCTGGTCTTGATAAATATTTTAGAGGATAACGCATGTTAGCTCTGGGATAGTTCTGGGATTTGCCCTCATCAGACTCATACTTTCGCACACTTCACATACTCGTTGAACAGATCCTGGGTTATTTTCTGGTTTGGATCACATAGTAATGTGGTACCACACTGAAACAGACGATTAAACCAGATTTCGTTCAATATTTTTGAGGATAACGCATGTTAGGTCTAGGTTAGGCCGGGGTTTTTCACTCATCACACTCATACTTTCGCATTCTTCACATAGTTGTTGAACGGATCCTGGGTTTTTACTGGTTTGGATCACGTAGTAACGAAGTGCAACACTGAAACAGTCAATTAAACCTGGTTTCGATCAATATTTTTGAGAATAATTCATGTTAGGTCTAGGTTAGGTCTGGGATTTGCTCTCATCAGGCTCATTCTTTCGCATATTTCTCATACTTGATGGCTAGATCCTGGGCTTTTTCTGGATTGCATCACGTAGTAATGAAGTACAACACTGAAACAGTCGATTAAACCTGGTTTCCATCAATATCTTAGTGGACAACGCAAGTTAGGTCTTGGATAGGTCTGGGATTTGCCCTCATCAGGCTCATACTTTCGCGTTTTTCACATACTTGTTGAACAGATCCTGGGTTTTTTCCGGTTTGGGTCACGTAGTAGTGTGGTACCACACTGAAACAGTCCACTAAACCTGGTTTGGATCAATATTTTAGAGGATAACGCAAGTTAGGTCTGGGATAGGTCTGGGATTCGCCCTCATCAGGCTCATACATTCGCATATTTCTCATACTTGATGGCTAGATCCTGGGTTTTTTCCGGTTTGGGTCACGTAGTAGTGTGGTACCACACTGATACAATCAATTAAACCTGGTTTTGATAAATATTTTAGAGAACAACGCATGTTAGGTCAGGCTTAGGTCTAGGATTTGCCCTCATCAGACTCATACTTTCGCACACTTCACATACTCGTTGAACAGATCCTGGGTTATTTTCTGGTTTAGATCACATAGTAATGTGGTACCACACTGAAACAGTCCACTAAACCTGGTTTGGATCAATATTCTAGAGGATAACGCAAGTTAGGTCTGGGATAGGTCTGGGATTCGCCCTCATCAGGCTCATTCTTTCGCATATTTCTCATACTTGATGGCTAGATCCTGTGCTTTTTCTGGATTGCATCACGTAGTAATGTGGGACCACGCTGATACAATCAATTAAACCTGGTTTTGATAAATATTTTAGAGGACAACGCATGTTAGGTCTGGCTTAGGTCTAGGATTTGCCCTCATCAGGCTCATACTTTCGCATATTTCACATACTTGATGGCTAGATCCTGGGCTTTTTCTGGATTGCATCACGTAGTAATGAAGTACAACACTGAAACAGTCAATTAAACCTGGTTTCCATCAATATCTTAGAGGACAACGCAAGTTAGGTCTGGGATAGGTCTGGGATTTGCCCTCATCAGGCTCATACTTTCGCGTTTTTCACATACTTGTTGAACAGATCCTGCTTTTTTTCTGGTTTGAATCACGTAGTAGTGTGGTACCACACTGAAACAGTCCATTAAACCTGGTTTGGATCAATATTTTAGAGGATAACGCATGTTAGGTCTAGGTTAGGTCTGGGATTTTCACTCATCAGACTCACACTTTCGCATTCTTCAGATACTTTTTGAACGGATCCGGGGTTTTTATTGGTTTGGATCACGTAGTAATGTGGTACCACACTGAAACATTCAATTAAACCTGGTCTTGATAAATATTTTAGAGGATGACGCATGTTAGGTCTGGGTTAGGTCTAGGATTTGCCTCCATCAGGCTCATACTTTCGCATATTTCTCATACTTCATGGCTGGATCCTGGGCTATTTCTGGATTGGGTCACGTAGTAATGTGGTACCTCCCTGAAACAATCAATTAAACCTGGTCATGATAAGTATTTTAGAGAATAATTCATGTTAGGTCTGGGATAGGTCTGGGATTTGCCCTCATCAGACTCATACTTTCGCACACTTCACATACTCGTTGAACAGGTTCTGGGTTATTTTCTGGTTTGGATCACATAGTAATGCGGTACCACACTGAAACAGTCGAATAAACCAGGTTTCGAGGATAACGCATGTTAGGTCTAGGTTAGGCCGGGGTTTTTCACACATCAGACTCATACTTTCGCATTCCTCACATACTTGTTGAACGGATCCTGGGTTTTAACTGGTTTGGATCACGTAGTAATGTGGTACCACACTGAAACATTCAATTAAACCTGGTCTTGATAAATATTTTAGAGGATGACGCATGTTAGGTCTGGGTTAGGTCTAGGATTTGCCCCCATCAGGCTCATACTTTCGCATATTTCTCATA
The DNA here is from genome assembly GCF_051014445.1 of Colletes latitarsis. NCBI lineage: Eukaryota > Metazoa > Arthropoda > Insecta > Hymenoptera > Colletidae > Colletes > Colletes latitarsis. The sequence goes on along the minus strand of NW_027488366.1, from coordinate 24,822,462 downwards.
CTTTATGGCTGGATCCTGGGCTATTTCTGGATTGGATCACGTAGTAATGTGGTACCACACTGAAATTGTCAATTAAACCTGGTTTTGATCAATATTTTAGAGAATAATTCGTGTTATGTCTAGGTTAGGTCTGGGATTTGCTCTCATCAGGCTCATTCTTTCGCATATTTCCCATACTCGATGGCTAGATCCTGGGCTTTTTCTGGATTGCATCACGTAGTAATGAAGTACAACACTGAAACAGTCAATTAAACCTGGTTTCCATCAATATCTTAGAGGACAACGCAAGTTAGGGCTGGGAGAGGTCTGGGATTTGCTCTCATCAGGCTCATACTTTCGCGTTTTTCACATACTTGTTGAACAGATCCTGGGTTTTTTCTGGTTTGGATCACGTAGTAATGTGGGACCACACTGAAACAATCAATTAAACCTGGTCATGATAAATATTTTAGAGGATAACGCATGTTAGGTCTAGGTTAGGTCTGGGATTTTCACTCATCAGACTCATACTTTCGCATTCTTCACATACTTTCTGAACGGATCCTGGGTTTTTTCTGGTTTGGATCACGTAGTAATGTGGGATCACACTGAAACAACCAATTAAACCTGGTATTGATAAATATTTTAGAGGATAACGCATGTTAGGTCTGGGATAGGTCTGGGATTTGCCCTCATCAGACTCATACTTTCGCACACTCCACATACTCGTTGAACAGATCCTGGGTTATTTTCTGGTTTGGATCACATAGTAATGTGGTACCTCACTGAAGCAGCCGATTAAACCAGGTTTCGATCAATATTTTTGAGGATAACGCATGTTAGGTCTAGGTTAGGTCTGGGATTTGCTCTCAGCAGGCTCTTTCTTTCGCATGTTTCTCATACTTCATGACTAGGTCCTGGGCTGTTTCTGGATTGTATCACGTAGTAATGTGGTACCACGCTGAAACAGTCAATTAAAACTGGTTTCGATCAATATTTTAGAGGATAACGCAAGCTAGGTCTGGGATAGGTCTGGGATTCGCCCTCATCAGGCTCATACTTTCGCGTTTTTCACATACTTGTTGAACTGATCCTGGGTTTTTTCTGGTTTGGATCGCGTAGTAGTGTGGCACCACACAGAAACAATCCATCAAACCTGATTTGGATCAATATTTTAGAGGATAACGTATGTTAGGTCTAGGTTAGGTCTGGGATTTTCACTCATCAGACTCATACTTTCGCATTCTTCACATACTTGTTGAACGGATCCTGGGTTTTTTCTGGTTTGGATCACGTAGTAATGTGGGACCACACTGAAGCAGTCAATTACACCTGGTTTCGATCAATGTTTTGCAGAATATTTCACGTTAGGTCTAGGTTAGGTCTGGGATTTGCTCTCAGCAGGCTCTTTCTTTCGCATATTTCTCCTACTTCATGACTAGATCCTGGGCTGTTTCTGGATTGTATCACGTACTAATGTGGTACCACGCTGAAACAGTCAATTAAAACTGGTTTCGATCAATATTTTAGAGGATAACGCATGTTAGGTCTAGGTTAGGCCTGGGATTTTCACTCATCAGACTCATACTTTCGCGTTCCTCACATGCTTGTTGAACAGATCCTGGGTTTTTTCTGGTTTGGATCACGTAGTAGTGTGGCACCACACGGAAACAGTCCATCAAACCTGGTTTCGATCAATATTTTTGAGGATAACGCATGTTAGGTCTAGGTTAGGCCTGGGATTTTCACTCATCAGACACATGCTTTCGTATTCTTCACATACTTGTTGAACGGATCCTGGGTTTTTTCTGGTTTGGATCACGTAGTAATGTGGGACCACACTGAAACAGTCAATTAAACCTGGTTTCGACCAATATTTTAGAGAATAATTCATGTTAGTTCTAGGTTAGGTCTGGGATTTGCTCTCATCAGGCTCATTCTTTCACATATTTCTCATACTTGATGGCTAGATCCGGGGCTATTTCTGGATTGCTTCACGTAGTAATGAAGTGCAACAATGAAACAGTCAATTAAACCTGGTTTCCATCAATATCTTAGAGGACAACGCAAGTTAGGTCTGGGATAGGTCTGGGATTTGCCCTCATCAGGCTCATACTTTCGCCTTTTTCACATACTTGTTGAACAGATCCTGGGTTTTTCCTGGTTTGAATCACGTAGTAGTGTGGCACCACACGGAAACAGTCCATCAAACCTGATTTGGATCAATATTTTAGAGGATAACGTATGTTAGGTCTAGGTTAGGTCTGGGATTTTCACTCATCAGACTCATACTTTCGCATTCTTCACATACTTGTTGAACGGATCCTGGGTTTTTTTCTGGTTTGGATCACGTAGTAATGTGGAACCACACTGAAACAATCAATTAAACATGGTCTTGATAAATATTTTAGAGGATAACGCATGTTAGGTCTGGGATGGGTCTGGGATTTGCCCCCATCGGACTCATACTTTCGCACACTTCACATACTCGTTGAACAGATCCTGGGTTATTTTCTGGTTTGGATCACATAGTAATGTGGTACCACACTGAAACATTCGATTAAACCAGGTTTCGATGAATATTTTTGAGGATAACTCATGTTAGGTCTAGGTTAGGTCTGGGATTTTCACTCATCAGACTCATACTTTCGCATGCTTCACATACCTGTTGAACGGATCCTGGGTTTTTACTAGTTTGGATGACGTAGTAATGAAGTGCAACACTGAAACAGTCAATTAAACCTGGTCTTGATAAATATTTTAGAGGACAACGCATGTTAGGTCTAGGTTAGGCCTGGGATTTGCCCACATCAGGGTCATACTTTCGCAGTTTTAACATATATGTTGACCTGATCGAGGGTTTTTTCTGCTTTGGATCACGCAGTAAAGTGGTACCAAACTGAAACAGTCCATTAAACCTGGCTTGGATCAATATTTTAGCGGATAACGCATGTTAGGTCTAGGTTAGCCCTGGGATTTTCACTCATCAGACTCATACTTTAGCATTCTTCACATACTTGTTGATCAGATACAGGGTTTTTTCTGGTTTGGTTCACGTAGTAATGTGGTACCACACTGTAACATTCAATTAAACCTGGTCTTGATAAATATTTTAGAGGATAACGCATGTTAGCTCTGGGATAGTTCTGGGATTTGCCCTCATCAGACTCATACTTTCGCACACTTCACATACTCGTTGAACAGATCCTGGGTTATTTTCTGGTTTGGATCACATAGTAATGTGGTACCACACTGAAACAGACGATTAAACCAGATTTCGTTCAATATTTTTGAGGATAACGCATGTTAGGTCTAGGTTAGGCCGGGGTTTTTCACTCATCACACTCATACTTTCGCATTCTTCACATAGTTGTTGAACGGATCCTGGGTTTTTACTGGTTTGGATCACGTAGTAACGAAGTGCAACACTGAAACAGTCAATTAAACCTGGTTTCGATCAATATTTTTGAGAATAATTCATGTTAGGTCTAGGTTAGGTCTGGGATTTGCTCTCATCAGGCTCATTCTTTCGCATATTTCTCATACTTGATGGCTAGATCCTGGGCTTTTTCTGGATTGCATCACGTAGTAATGAAGTACAACACTGAAACAGTCAATTAAACCTGGTTTCCATCAATATCATAGAGGACAACGCAAGTTAGGTCAGGGATAGGTCTGGGATTTGCCCTCAACAGGCTCACACTTTCGCGTTTTTCACACACTTGTTGAACAGTTCCTGGGTTTTTTCCGGTTTGGGTCACGTAGTAGTGTGATACCACACTGAAACAGTCGATTAAACCTGGTTTCGATCAATAGTTTTGAGGATAACGCATGTTAGGTCTAGGTTAGGCCGGGGATTTTCACTCATCAGACTCATACTTTCGCATTCTTCACATACTTGTTGAACGGATCCTGGGTTTTTTCTGGTTTGGATCACGTAGTAATGTGGGACCACACTGAAGCAGTCAATTACACCTGGTTTCGATCAATGTTTTGGAGAATATTTCATGTTAGGTCTAGGTTAGGTCTGGGATTTGCTCTCATCAGGCTCATTCTTTCGCATATTTCTCATACTTGATGGCTAGATCCTGGGCTTTTTCTGGATTGCATCACGTAGAAATGAAGTACAACACTGAAACAGTCAATTAAACCTGGTTTCCATCAATATCTTAGAGGACAACGCAAGTTAGGGCTGGGAGAGGTCTGGGATTTGCTCTCATCAGGCTCATACTTTCGCGTTTTTCACATACTTGTTGAACAGATCCTGGGTTTTTTCTGGTTTGGATCACGTAGTAATGTGGGACCACACTGAAACAATCAATTAAACCTGGTCATGATAAATATTTTAGAGGATAACGCATGTTAGGTCTAGGTTAGGTCTGGGATTTTCACTCATCAGACTCATACTTTCGCATTCTTCACATACTTTCTGAACGGATCCTGGGTTTTTTCTGGTTTGGATCACGTAGTAATGTGGGATCACACTGAAACAATCAATTAAACCTGGTATTGATAAATATTTTAGAGGATAACGCATGTTAGGTCTGGGATAGGTCTGGGATTTGCCCTCATCAGACTCATACTTTCGCACACTCCACATACTCGTTGAGCAGATCCTGGGTTATTTTCTGGTTTGGATCACATAGTAATGTGGTACCTCACTGAAGCAGTCGATTAAACCAGGTTTCGATCAATATTTTTGAGGATAACGCATGTTAGGTCTAGGTTAGGCCGGGGATTTTCACTCATCAGACTCATACGTTCGCATTCTTCACATACTTTTTGAACGGATCCTGGGTTTTTACTGGTTTGGATCACGTAGTAACGAAGTGCAACACTGAAACAGTCAATTAAACCTGGTTTCGATCAATATTTTAGAGAATAATTCATGTTAGGTCTAGGTTAGGTCTGGGATTTGCTCTCATCAGGCTCATTCTTTCGCATATTTCTCATACTTGATGGCTAGATCCTGGGCTTTTTCTGGATTGCATCACGTAGTAATGAAGTACAACACTGAAACAGTCGATTAAACTTGGTTTCCATCAATATCTTAGAGGACAACGCAAGTTAGGTCTTGGATAGGTCTGGGATTTGCCCTCATCAGGCTCATACTTTCGCGTTTTTCACATACTTGTTGAACAGATCCTGGGTTTTTTCCGGTTTGGGTCACGTAGTAGTGTGGTACCACACTGAAACAGTCCACTAAACCTGGTTTGGATCAATATTTTAGAGGATAACGCAAGTTAGGTCTGGGATAGGTCTGGGATTCGCCCTCATCAGGCTCATACATTCGCATATTTCTCATACTTGATGGCTAGATCCTGGGTTTTTTCCGGTTTGGGTCACGTAGTAGTGTGGTACCACACTGATACAATCAATTAAACCTGGTTTTGATAAATATTTTAGAGAACAACGCATGTTAGGTCAGGCTTAGGTCTAGGATTTGCCCTCATCAGACTCATACTTTCGCACACTTCACATACTCGTTGAACAGATCCTGGGTTATTTTCTGGTTAGATCACATAGTAATGTGGTACCACACTGAAACAGTCCACTAAACCTGGTTTGGATCAATATTCTAGAGGATAACGCAAGTTAGGTCTGGGATAGGTCTGGGATTCGCCCTCATCAGGCTCATTCTTTCGCATATTTCTCATACTTGATGGCTAGATCCTGTGCTTTTTCTGGATTGCATCACGTAGTAATGTGGGACCACGCTGATACAATCAATTAAACCTGGTTTTGATAAATATTTTAGAGGACAACGCATGTTAGGTCTGGCTTAGGTCTAGGATTTGCCCTCATCAGGCTCATACTTTCGCATATTTCTCATACTTCATGGCTAGATCCTGGGCTGTTTCTGGATTGCATCACGTAGTAATGAAGTACAACACTGAAACAGTCAATTAAACCTGGTTTCCATCAATATCTTAGAGGACAACGCAAGTTAGGTCTGGGATAGGTCTGGGATTTGCCCTCATCAGGCTCATACTTTCGCGTTTTTCACATACTTGTTGAACAGATCCTGCTTTTTTTCTGGTTTGGATCACGTAGTAGTGTGGTACCACACTGAAACAGTCCATTAAACCTGGTTTGCATCAATATTTTAGAGGATAACGCATGTTAGGTCTAGGTTAGGTCTGGGATTTTCACTCATCAGACTCACACTTTCGCATTCTTCAGATACTTTTTGAACGGATCCTGGGTTTTTATTGGTTTGGATCACGTAGTAATGTGGTACCACACTGAAACATTCAATTAAACCTGGTCTTGATAAATATTTTAGAGGATGACGCATGTTAGGTCTGGGTTAGGTCTAGGATTTGCCTCCATCAGGCTCATACTTTCGCATATTTCTCATACTTCATGGCTGGATCCTGGGCTATTTCTGGATTGGGTCACGTAGTAATGTGGTACCTCCCTCAAACAATCAATTAAACCTGGTCATGATAAGTATTTTAGAGAATAATTCATGTTAGGTCTGGGATAGGTCTGGGATTTGCCCTCATCAGACTCATACTTTCGCACACTTCACATACTCGTTGAACAGATCCTGGGTTATTTTCTGGTTTGGATCACATAGTAATGCGGTACCACACTGAAACAGTCGAATAAACCAGGTTTCGAGGATAACGCATGTTAGGTCTAGGTTAGGCCGGGGTTTTTCACACATCAGACTCATACTTTCGCATTCCTCACATACTTGTTGAACGGATCCTGGGTTTTAACTGGTTTGGATCACGTAGTAATGTGGTACCACACTGAAACATTCAATTAAACCTGGTCTTGATAAATATTTTAGAGGATGACGCATGTTAGGTCTGGGTTAGGTCTAGGATTTCCCCCATCAGGCTCATACTTTCGCATATTTCTCATACTTTATGGCTGGATCCTGGGCTATTTCTGGATTGGATCACGTAGTAATGTGGTACCACACTGAAATTGTCAATTAAACCTGGTTTTGATCAATATTTTAGAGAATAATTCGTGTTATGTCTAGGTTAGGTCTGGGATTTTCACTCATCAGACTCATACTTTCGCACACTTCACATACTCGTTGAACAGATCCTGGGTTATTTTCTGGTTTGGATCACATAGTAATGTGGTACCACACTGAAACAGTCGATTAAACCAGTTTTCGATCAATATTTTTGAGGATAACGCATGTTAGGTCTAGGTTAGACCGGGGTTTTTCACTCATCAGACTCATACTTTCGCATTCTTCACATACTTGTTGAACGGATCCTGGGTTTTTACTGGTTTGGATCACGTAGTAATGTGGTACCACGCTGAAACAGTCAATTAAAACTGGTTTCGATCAATATTTTAGGGGATAACACAAGTTTGGTCTGGGATAGGTCTGGGATTCGCCCTCATCAGGCTCATACTTTCGCGTTTTTCACATACTTGTTCAACTGATCCTGGGTTTTTTCTGGTTTGGATCACGTAGCAATGTGGTACCACACTGAAACAGTCGATTAAACCTGGTTTCGATCAATATTTTAGAGGATAACGCAAGTTTGGTCTGGGATAGGTCTGGGATTTGCCCTCATCAGGCTCATACTTTCGCGTTTTTCACATACTTGTTGCACAGGTCCCGTTTTTTTCTGGTTTGGATCACGTAGTAAAGTGGTACCACACTGAAACAGTCCATTAAACCTGGTTTGGATCAATATTTTTGAGAACAACGCATGTTAGGTCTAGGTTAGCCCTGGGATTTTCACTCATCAGACTCATACTTTAGCATTCTTCACATACTTGTTGAACAGATACAGGGTTTTTTATGGTTTGGTTCACGTAGTAATGTGGTACCACACTGAAACATTCAATTAAACCTGGTCTTGATAAATATTTTAGAGGATAACGCATGTTAGGTTTGGGTTAGGTCTGGGATTCGCCCTCATCAGGCTCATACTTTCGCGTTTTTCACATACTTGTTGACCTGATCCTGGGTTTTTTCTGGTTTGGATCACGTAGTAATGTGGTACCACACTGAAACAGTCGATTAAACCCGGTTTCGATCAATATTTTAGAGGATAACGCAAGTTAAGTCTGGGATAGGTCTGGGATTTGCTCCCATCAGGCTCATTCTTTCGCATATTTCTCATACTTGATGGCTAGATCCTGGGCTTTTTCTGGATTGCATCACGTAGTAATGAAGTACAACACTGAAACAGTCCATTAAACCTGGTTTGCATCAATATCTTAGAGGACAACGCGAGTTAGGTCTGGGATAGGTCTGGGATTTGCCCTCATCAGGGTCATACTTTCGCAGTTCTAACATACATGTTGACCTGATCGAGTGTTTTTTCTGCTTTGGATCACGTAGTAAAGTGGTACCACACTGAAACAGTCCATTAAACCTGGTTTGGATCAATATTTTTGAGGATAACGCATGTTAGGTCTAGGTTAGGCCTGGGATTTTCACGCATCAGACTCATACTTTCGCATTCTTCACATACTTGTTGACCGGATCCTGGGTTTTTTCTGGTTTGGTTCACGTAGTAATGTGGGACCACACCGTAACAATCAATTAAACCTGGTTTCGACCAATATTTTAGAGGATAACGCAAGTTTGGTCTGGGATAGGTCTGGGCTTTGCCCTCATCAGGCTCATACTTTCGCGTCTTTCACATACTTGTTGAGCAGATCCTGGGTTTTTTCTGGTTTGGATCACGTAGTAATGTGGTACCACACTGAAACAGTCAATTAAACCTGGTTTTGATGAATATTTTAGAGAATAATTCATGTTAGGTCTAGGTTAGGTCTGGGATTTGCTCTCATCAGGCTCATTCTTTCGCATATTTCTCATACTAGATGGCTAGTTCCGGGGCTTTTTCTGGATTGCATCACATAGTAATGCAGTACAACACTGAAACACTCAATTAAACCTGGTTTCGATCAATATTATTGAGGATAACTCATGTTAGGTCTAGGTTAGGCCTGGGATTTTCACTCATCAGACTCATACTTTCGCATTCTTCACATACTTGTTGAACGGATCTTGGGTTTTTTCTGGTGTGAATCACGTAGTAATGTGGTACCACACTGAAACAATCAATTAAACCTGGTTTTGATCAATATTTTAGAGAATAATTGATGTTATGTCTAGGTAAGCTCTGGGATTTGCTCTCATCAGGCTCATTCTTTCGCATATTTCTCATACTTGATGGCTAGATCCTGGGCTTTTTCTGGATTGCATCACGTAGTAATGAAGTACAACACTGAAACAGTCAATTAAACCTGGTTTCGATCAATATTTTAGAGAATAATTCATGTTAGGTCTAGGTTAGGTCTGGGATTTGCTCTCATCAGGCTCATTCTTTCGCATATTTCTCATATTTGATGGCTAGATCCTGGGCTTTTTCTGGATTGCATCACGTAGTAATGAAGTACAACACTGAAACAGTCAATCAAACCTGGTTTCCATCAATATCTTAGAGGACAACGCAAGTTAGGTCTGGGATAGGTCTGGGATTTGCCCACATCAGGCTCATACTTTCGCGTTTTTCACATACATGTTGAACAGATCCTGGGTTTTTTCTGGTTTGGATCACGTAGTAATGTGGGACCACACTGAAACAGTCAATTAAACCTGGTTTCCATCAATATTATAGAGGATAACGCATGTTAGGTCTAGGTTAGCCCTGGGATTTTCACTCATCAGACTCATACTTTTTTTTTTTTTTTTTTTTTTTTTTTGTCGTGGGGAAAATCTTCGAAAGACTTCCTCACACCTCCTTGGGGAGAGGTGGGAGGGGTGTGTGGGATTCCCCGCGCCCGTACAGCGACAGGCGCGGGACCTACCCACTAAAAACCCCACGGTGACCCTTCGGCACGCTTTGGGAGGATACCGGGAATCGCTCGAAGCATTCTTCCGGTATCCTCCCCGTGCCCGCGCTTTCGCGCCCATCCCCCGGGGGGACAATCGGTCCCCCCAGTAGACACACTGCCTCATAGCGGCGGGACGGGGCCACTCCATCCCGCCGCTATCCGTCCCAGGGCCGCGTTTAGTGGCGGCTGCGAGCCCCAACTCGCAACCGCCCGCGACCCCGTTTCCTCCCCTCGGCGGCCGGGCGTTCATGGCCGCACCATACCGCCGAGGGTGCCTCCCCTTGCGTCGGACCGGTAGGGGGAGGCACTCCTACCCCCAACCGGTCCGACCCGGCGCCGCTTGGCGGGAGGAGGGTCCCCTCAGGACCCCCCTCCCAGCCTAGGTCATCCGCCACGCCGAGGCGGCTGCCCGCGACGCCTCGCGACCGGGCGACGACCTCGGGCCACCGCACGAGCGCGAGCTTCAGCGCGCCGCTGAAGCTCGCGCTCCCTCCCCGCGGCCTCCTTCTGCAACATTACGTTCTCGCAGAAGGAGGCCACGGCCCTCCACTTCTCCTCGCTGCCGAGCATGGCGCGCACCACGCCCGGCAGCGAGACATCCCGCCCGACGACGCCGACCAGGACACGGCGCTCCCCCTCCCACGCGGGGCATACCTCCAGGGTATGATCCGCCGTGTCCTGCTCAGCGTCGCAGTGGCAGCAACGCGCCGTCGGCTCCTTCCCTATCCGGCACAGGTATCTTCCGAAGCTGCCATGCCCGGAAAACACCTGTGCCATCCGGTAGGTGAGGCTGCCATGGCCTCTGTCCAGCCACTCCTTCAGGAGTGGCCGAACCGCCCCGACAGTCCGGTGCCCCGCGGTTGGCAGAGCCAGCCGCTCCTGCCACGCGAGCAACACGGACTGCCGGGCCTGGCGCTTCAAATCGCCCCAAGCAGGTTCCTGCCCGCCCGGGACCGCCCCCACCCCCGCGCGACGGTCGACGCGGTGCCGATACATCACCGCGTGCGACCGCGCGAGCAGGTCCAAGGGCGGCATCCCCGCTAGAACCGTCGCCGCCTCATGTGACACGGTCCGATACCCGCGGACGACCCTGAGCGCCATGCGCCTCTGCACCCGACGCAGCATAGTCATGCTGCGCCGGGAGGCAGCCAGGTCGTCCGCCCAGACGGGGGCCCCGTATAGGGCCACCGACTGGACTATTGCCACATAGAGGCGACGAACTCGGCCCGCCGGGCCCCCCAGGTTGGGCAGGATCCGGCCCAGAGCCGCAACCATCCTTTCCAACCGGGGGACCAGGCATCGGAAATGCTCCTCGAAACGCCAGTGGCTATCGAGGACCAGCCCTAGATACCTGATCTGGGGCTTCACCTCGATGTCAGCCCCACCCACCCGCATCAGAGGGGGTGGCGGATCCTGCCGAGGTGAATGAAACGCAATCACCTCGGTCTTATGGACCGCCACCGTCATCCCCATCCCCCTGATCCGGTCGACGACGCGTTGCGACCCCTCCTCCGCGCGGCGCATGGCCCTCCCCCAGTGCGCCCCGACGGCCAGCACCAGTGTGTCATCCGCATAACACACCGTGCTGACGCCGTCGGGGAGGCCGGCCCGCAACACCGAGTCGTACGCCATGTTCCACAGGAGTGGCCCGAGGACCGACCCCTGCGGAACACCGCAGTACACCTCCCTCCGCATATCACCATCCCGGCCCGGATACTCGATCCACCTGCCGCGGAGATAATCCCCGACGACCGCCCTGAGACAAGGGGGGACTCGATGATATTCGAGTCCCCTCCTTATCTCTTCCCAGGGGAGGGTGTTAAAGGCATTGGCAATATCCAAGGATATTGCCAATGCCACCCCACCCCGGGAGACGGCCGCCCCCGAGAGGGCCCTCACACGACCTATCGCGTCGATAGTCGATCGGCCCCCCCGGAAACCGAACTGGCAGTCGGCCAGACCGGGATCACCCCGCGACAGGTGCTCGACGAGGCGGGCAGCAATCACCCGCTCGAAGAGCTTGCCCACCTCGTCGAGGAGACAAATGGGCCGGTATGCGGAGGGAGACTCCGCGGGCCGACCCTCCTTCCGGAGGAGGACCATCCTCGCCACCTTCCAACTGGGGGGGAATCGCCCGTCCCTCAGGCAGCGGTCGAACAACCGCCTGAGGTCGGCCCCAAGGACGCCCTGGGTCAAGACCCAAACCCGGCCGGGCACACCATCCGGACCCGGGGCCGTGTTACGAACCCCGAGCCGTCTGATGGCCGCTGCCAGCTCCTCCTGCGTGACCCCCAACTCGGCCGTCCACTCCACTGGGACAGCCGCCGCCGCCGGAGGACGCGGTCCCCTCTCCCCAATTGGGAAGAGTGTATTGACCACGTCCTCCAGCAGCCGGGGGTCAAGACCCTCGGTGACGGGGGGCGCCCACGGGCGGAGCTTATTCAGCACCACCTTATATGGGCGCCCCCATGGATCGTCATCAAGGGTCTGGAGGAGCTCCTTCCATGCCTGGGTCTTGGCCCGTTTGATGGCGACCTGCAGAGCAACCCGCGCCACGCGGTATGCTCCATACATGTCATCAGCTGCCCTCGCTCGCGCCACGCCGTCGCCTGTACGTTGACGACGGCGCGCGCGGGTGTACTGGCGTCGGGCGCGGACAGTCGCGACTCGCAACTCCGCGATCGCGTCCGACCACCAGTACACCGCCCGGCGAGGAGAAGCCCGCCCGACCCGAGGCATCGCCGCGTCGCAAATACCCGCGACCAATGCTCCGAGCCGGGCGACCTCCTCCTCTATGCTCGGCAACTCAGCCGCTCCCTGCGGCCAAGTTGCAGCGAGGGCAGCTGCCATCAGGGCGTCCTTGTCCAGGCGCCGAAGCGCCCAGCGGCGTGGTGGGGTGCCACGCAGGCGGCCGTGTCGGGATGCACTCGCGGCGGCAGAGACCTCCATCCGGATGTACCGGTGATCGGAGAGTGTCTCTGCCCCCGCGACCACGTGCCAACCCGACACCGTGTGGTACCACACTACTACGTGATCCAAACCAGAAAAAACCCAGGATCTGTTCAAAAAGTATGTGAAAAACGCGGAACGTTTGAGCCTGATGAGGGCAAATCCCAGACCTATCCCAGACCTAACTTGCGTTGTCCTCTAAGATATTGATGGAAACCAGGTTTAATTGACTGTTTCAGTGTTGTACTTCATTACTACGTGATGCAAACCAGAAAAAGCCCAGCATCTAGCCATCAAGTATGAGAAATATGCGAAAGAATGAGCCTGATGAGAGCAAGTCCCAGACCTAACCTAGACCTAACATGAATTATTCTCTAAAATATTGATCCAAACCAGGTTTAATGGACTGTTTCAGTGTGGTACCACTCTACTACGTGCCCCAAACCGGAAAAAACCCAGGATCTGTTCAACAAGTGTGTGAAAAACGCGAAAGTATGAGCCTTATGAGTGCAAATCCTAGACCTAACCCAGACCTAACATGCGTTATCCTCTGAAATATTTATCAAGACCAAGTTTAATTGACTGTTTCAGTGTGGTACCACACTACTACGTGATCCAAACCAGAAAAAACCCCGGATCTGTTAAAAAGTATGTGAAAAACGCGAAAGTATGAGTCTGATGAGATCAAATCCCAGACCTATCCCAGACTTAACTTGCGTTATCCTCTAAAATATTGATCGAAACCAGGTTTAATCGACTGTTTCAGCGTGGTACCACATTACTATGTAATACAATCCAGAAACAGCCCAGGATCTAGCCATGAAGTATGAGAAATATGCGAAAGTATGAGTCTGATAAGTGAAAATCCCCGGCCTAACCTAGACCTAACATGCGTTATCCTCAAAAATATTGATCCAAACCAGGTTTAATGGACTGTTTCAGTGTGGTACCACCTTACTACGTGATCCAAAGCAGAAAAAACCCTCGATCAGGTCAACATGTATGTTAAAACTGCGAAAGTATGACCCTGATGAGAGCAAATCCCAGGCCTAACCTAGACCTGACATGCGTTGTCCTCTAAAATATTGATGGAAACCAGGTTTAATTGACTGTTTCAGTGTTGTACTTCATTACTACGTGAAGCAATCCAGAGAAAGCCCAGGATCTAGCCGTCAAATATGAGAAATATGCGGAAGAATGAGCCTGATGAGGGCAAATCCCAGACCTAACCTAGACCTAACATGCGTTATCCTCTAAAATATTGAGCGAAACCAGGTTTAATGGACTGTTTCAGTGTGGTACCACACTACTTCGTGATCCAAACCAGAAAAAACCCAGGATCTGTTCAACAAGTATGCGAAAAACGCTAAACTGTGAGCCTGATGAGGGCAAATCTTAGACCTAACCCAGACCTAAGATGCGTTATCCTCTAAAATATTTATCCAGACCAGGTTTCATTGAATGTTTCAGTGTGGTACCACTTTACTACGTGATCCAATCCAGAAATAGCCCAGGATCTAGCCATGAAGTATCAGAAATATGCGAAAGTATGAGCCTGATGAGGGCAAATCCAAGACCTATCCCAGACCTAACTTGCGTTGTCCTCTAAGATATTGATGGAGACCAGGTTCAATTGACTGTTTCAGTGTTGTACTTCATTACCTACGTGATAAAATCCAGAAACAGCCCAGGATCTAGCCATGAAGTATGAGAAATATGCGAAAGTATGAGCCTGATGAGTGCAAATCCTAGACCTAACCCAGACCTAACATGCGTTATCCTCTGAAATATTTATCAAGACCAGGTTTAATTGAATGTTTCAGTGTGGTACTACATTACTACGTGATGCAATCCAGAAAAAGCCCAGGATCTAGCCATCAAGTTTGAGAAATATGCGAAAGAATGAGCCTGATGAGGGCAAATACTAGACCTAACCCAGACCTAACATGCGTTATCCTCTAAAACATTGATCGCAACCAGGTTTAATGGACTGTTTCAGTGTGGTACCACACTACTACGTGATCCAAACCAGAAAAAACCCAGGATCTGTTCAACAAGTATGTGAAAAACGCGAAAGTATGAGCCTTATGAGTGCAAATCCTAGACCTAACCCAGACCTAACATGCGTTATCCTCTGAAATATTTATCAAGACCAAGTTTAATTGAATGTTTCAGTGTGGTACTACATTACTACGTGATGCAATCCAGAAAAAGCCCAGGATCTAGCCATGAAGTATGAGAAATATGCGAAAGTATGAGCCTGATGAGGGCAAATCCTAGACCTAACCCAGACCTAACATGCGTTATCCTCTAAAATATTTATCAAGACCAGGTTTAATTGATTGTTTCAGTGTGGTCCCACATTACTACTTTTTCCTAGCCAGAAAATACCCAGGATCTGTTCAACATGTATGAGAAATATGCGGAAGAATGAGCCTGATGAGAGCAAATCCCAGACCTAACGTAGACCTAACATGCGTTATCCTCTAAAATATTGAGCGAAACCAGGTTTAATGGACTGTTTCAGTGTGGTACCACACTACTTCGTGATCCAAACCAGAAAAAACCCAGGATCTGTTCAACAAGTATGCGAAAAACGCTCAACTGTGAGCGTGATGAGGGCAAATCTTAGACCTAACCCAGACCTAAGATGCGTTATCCTCTAAAATATTTATCCAGACCAGGTTTCATTGAATGTTTCAGTGTGGTACCACTTTACTACGTGATCCAATCCAGAAATAGCCCAGGATCTAGCCATGAAGTATGAGAAATATGCGAAAGTAAGAGCCTTATGTGGGCAAATCCTAGACCTATCCCAGACCTAACTTCCGTTATCCTCTAAAATATTGATCGAAACCAGGTTTAATTGACTGTTGCAGCGTGGTATCACATTACTACGTGATACAATCCAGGAACAGCCCAGGATCTAGCCATGAAGTATGAGAAATATGCGAAAGTATGAGCCTGATGAGGCCAAATCCTAGACCTAACCCAGACCTAACATGCGTTATCGTCTAAAATATTTATCAAGACCAGGTTTAATTGATTGTTTCAGTGTGGTCCCACATTACTACGTGTTCCATGCCAGAAAATACCCAGGATCTGTTCAACATGTATGAGAAATATGCGGAAGAATGAGCCTGATGAGAGCAAATCCCAGACCTAACCTAGACATAACATGAATTATTCTCTAAAATATTGATCGAAACCATGTTTACTTGACTGTTTCAGTGTGGTCCCACATTACTACGTGATCCAAACCAGAAAAAACCCAGGATCAGTTCAACAAGTATGTGAAAAACCCGAAACTGTGAGCCTGATGAGGGCAAATCTTAGACCTAACCTTGACCAAACATGCGTTATCCTCTAAGATATTTATCCAGACCAGGTTTCATTGAATGTTTCAGTGTGGTACCACTTTACTACGTGATCCAATCCAGAAATAGCCCAGGAGCTAGCCATGAAGTATGAGAAATATGCGAAAGTATGAGCCTGATGAGGGCAAATCCTAGACCTAACCCAGACCTAACATGCGTTATTCTCTAAAATATTTATCAAGACCAGGTTTAATTGAATGTTTCAGTGTGGTACCACATTACTACGTCATCCAAACCAGAAAAAACCCAGGATCCGTTCAACAAGTATGCGAAGAATGCGAAAGTATGAGTCTGATCAGTGAAAATCTCAGGCCTTACCTAGACCTAACTAGCGTTGTCTTCTAAAATATTCATGGAAACCTGGTTTCATTGACTGTTTCAGTGTGGTACTACATTACTACGTGATGCAATCTAGAAAAAGCCCAGGATCTAGCCATCAAATGTGAGAAATATGCGAAAGAATGAGCCTGATGACAGCAAATCCCAGACCTAACCTAGACCTAACATGCGTTATCCTCTAAAATATTGAGCGAAACCAGGTTTAATGGACTGTTTCAGTGTGGTACCACTTTACTACGTGATCCAATCCGGAAAAAACCCAGGATCTGTTCAACAAGTGTGTGAAAAACGCGAAAGTATGAGCCTTATGAGTGCAAATCCTAGACCTAACCCAGACCTAACATGCGTTATCCTCTGAAATATTTATCAAGACCAAGTTTAATTGACTGTTTCAGTGTGGTACCACACTACTACGTGATCCAAACCAGAAAAAACCCCGGATCTGTTAAAAAGTATGTGAAAAACGCGAAAGTATGAGTCTGATGAGATCAAATCCCAGACCTATCCCAGACTTAACTTGCGTTATCCTCTAAAATATTGATCGAAACCAGGTTTAATCGACTGTTTCAGCGTGGTACCACATTACTATGTAATACAATCCAGAAACAGCCCAGGATCTAGCCATGAAGTATGAGAAATATGCGAAAGTATGAGTCTGATAAGTGAAAATCCCCGGCCTAACCTAGACCTAACATGCGTTATCCTCAAAAATATTGATCCAAACCAGGTTTAATGGACTGTTTCAGTGTGGTACCACCTTACTACGTGATCCAAAGCAGAAAAAACCCTCGATCAGGTCAACATGTATGTTAAAACTGCGAAAGTATGACCCTGATGAGAGCAAATCCCAGGCCTAACCTAGACCTGACATGCGTTGTCCTCTAAAATATTGATGGAAACCAGGTTTAATTGACTGTTTCAGTGTTGTACTTCATTACTACGTGAAGCAATCCAGAGAAAGCCCAGGATCTAGCCGTCAAATATGAGAAATATGCGGAAGAATGAGCCTGATGAGGGCAAATCCCAGACCTAACCTAGACCTAACATGCGTTATCCTCTAAAATATTGAGCGAAACCAGGTTTAATGGACTGTTTCAGTGTGGTACCACACTACTTCGTGATCCAAACCAGAAAAAACCCAGGATCTGTTCAACAAGTATGCGAAAAACGCTAAACTGTGAGCCTGATGAGGGCAAATCTTAGACCTAACCCAGACCTAAGATGCGTTATCCTCTAAAATATTTATCCAGACCAGGTTTCATTGAATGTTTCAGTGTGGTACCACTTTACTACGTGATCCAATCCAGAAATAGCCCAGGATCTAGCCATGAAGTATCAGAAATATGCGAAAGTATGAGCCTGATGAGGGCAAATCCAAGACCTATCCCAGACCTAACTTGCGTTGTCCTCTAAGATATTGATGGAGACCAGGTTCAATTGACTGTTTCAGTGTTGTACTTCATTACCTACGTGATAAAATCCAGAAACAGCCCAGGATCTAGCCATGAAGTATGAGAAATATGCGAAAGTATGAGCCTGATGAGTGCAAATCCTAGACCTAACCCAGACCTAACATGCGTTATCCTCTGAAATATTTATCAAGACCAGGTTTAATTGAATGTTTCAGTGTGGTACTACATTACTACGTGATGCAATCCAGAAAAAGCCCAGGATCTAGCCATCAAGTTTGAGAAATATGCGAAAGAATGAGCCTGATGAGGGCAAATACTAGACCTAACCCAGACCTAACATGTGTTATCCTCTAAAACATTGATCGCAACCAGGTTTAATGGACTGTTTCAGTGTGGTACCACACTACTACGTGATCCAAACCAGAAAAAACCCAGGATCTGTTCAACAAGTATGTGAAAAACGCGAAAGTATGAGCCTTATGAGTGCAAATCCTAGACCTAACCCAGACCTAACATGCGTTATCCTCTGAAATATTTATCAAGACCAAGTTTAATTGAATGTTTCAGTGTGGTACTACATTACTACGTGATGCAATCCAGAAAAAGCCCAGGATCTAGCCATGAAGTATGAGAAATATGCGAAAGTATGAGCCTGATGAGGGCAAATCCTAGACCTAACCCAGACCTAACATGCGTTATCCTCTAAAATATTTATCAAGACCAGGTTTAATTGATTGTTTCAGTGTGGTCCCACATTACTACTTTTTCCTAGCCAGAAAATACCCAGGATCTGTTCAACATGTATGAGAAATATGCGGAAGAATGAGCCTGATGAGAGCAAATCCCAGACCTAACGTAGACCTAACATGCGTTATCCTCTAAAATATTGAGCGAAACCAGGTTTAATGGACTGTTTCAGTGTGGTACCACACTACTTCGTGATCCAAACCAGAAAAAACCCAGGATCTGTTCAACAAGTATGCGAAAAACGCTCAACTGTGAGCGTGATGAGGGCAAATCTTAGACCTAACCCAGACCTAAGATGCGTTATCCTCTAAAATATTTATCCAGACCAGGTTTCATTGAATGTTTCAGTGTGGTACCACTTTACTACGTGATCCAATCCAGAAATAGCCCAGGATCTAGCCATGAAGTATGAGAAATATGCGAAAGTAAGAGCCTTATGTGGGCAAATCCTAGACCTATCCCAGACCTAACTTCCGTTATCCTCTAAAATATTGATCGAAACCAGGTTTAATTGACTGTTGCAGCGTGGTATCACATTACTACGTGATACAATCCAGGAACAGCCCAGGATCTAGCCATGAAGTATGAGAAATATGCGAAAGTATGAGCCTGATGAGGCCAAATCCTAGACCTAACCCAGACCTAACATGCGTTATCGTCTAAAATATTTATCAAGACCAGGTTTAATTGATTGTTTCAGTGTGGTCCCACATTACTACGTGTTCCATGCCAGAAAATACCCAGGATCTGTTCAACATGTATGAGAAATATGCGGAAGAATGAGCCTGATGAGAGCAAATCCCAGACCTAACCTAGACATAACATGAATTATTCTCTAAAATATTGATCGAAACCATGTTTACTTGACTGTTTCAGTGTGGTCCCACATTACTACGTGATCCAAACCAGAAAAAACCCAGGATCAGTTCAACAAGTATGTGAAAAACCCGAAACTGTGAGCCTGATGAGGGCAAATCTTAGACCTAACCTTGACCAAACATGCGTTATCCTCTAAGATATTTATCCAGACCAGGTTTCATTGAATGTTTCAGTGTGGTACCACTTTACTACGTGATCCAATCCAGAAATAGCCCAGGAGCTAGCCATGAAGTATGAGAAATATGCGAAAGTATGAGCCTGATGAGGGCAAATCCTAGACCTAACCCAGACCTAACATGCGTTATTCTCTAAAATATTTATCAAGACCAGGTTTAATTGAATGTTTCAGTGTGGTACCACATTACTACGTCATCCAAACCAGAAAAAACCCAGGATCCGTTCAACAAGTATGCGAAGAATGCGAAAGTATGAGTCTGATCAGTGAAAATCTCAGGCCTTACCTAGACCTAACTAGCGTTGTCTTCTAAAATATTCATGGAAACCTGGTTTCATTGACTGTTTCAGTGTGGTACTACATTACTACGTGATGCAATCTAGAAAAAGCCCAGGATCTAGCCATCAAATGTGAGAAATATGCGAAAGAATGAGCCTGATGACAGCAAATCCCAGACCTAACCTAGACCTAACATGCGTTGTCCTCTAAAATATTGAGCGAAACCAGGTTTAATGGACTGTTTCAGTGTGGTACCACTTTACTACGTGATCCAATCCCGAAATAGCCCAGGATCTGTTCAACAAGTATGTGAAAAACGCGAAAGTATGAGCCTTATGAGTGCAAATCTTAGACCTAACCTTGACCTAACATGCGTTATCCTCTAAGATATTTATCCAGACCAGGTTTCATTGAATGTTTCAGTGTGGTACCACTTTACTACGTGATCCAATCCAGAAATAGCCCAGGAGCTAGCCATGAAGTATGAGAAATATGCGAAAGGAAGAGCCTGATGAGGGCAAATCCTAGACCTATCCCAGACCTAACTTCCGTTATCCTCTAAAATATTGATCGAAACCAGGTTTAATTGACTGTTTCAGCGTGGTACCACATTACTACGTGATACAATCCAGAAACAGCCCAGGATCTAGCCATGAAGTATGAGAAATATGCGAAAGTATGAGCCTGATGAGGGCAAATCCTAGACCTAACCCAGACCTAACATGCGTTATCCTCTAAAATATTTATCAAGACCAGGTTTAATTGATTGTTTCAGTGTGGTCCCACATTACTACTTTTTCCTAGCCAGAAAATACCCAGGATCTGTTCAACATGTATGAGAAATATGCGGAAGAATGAGCCTGATGAGAGCAAATCCCAGACCTAACGTAGACCTAACATGCGTTATCCTCTAAAATATTGATCGAAACCAGGTTTAATTGACTGTTTCAGTGTTGTACATTATTACTACGTGATGCAATCCAGAAAAAGCCCAGGATCTAGCCATCAAGTATGAGAAATATGCGAAAGAATGAGCCTGATGAGAGCAAATCCCAGACCTAACCTAGACCTAACATGAATTATTATGCAATCCAGAAACAGCCCAGGATCTAGCCATGAAGTATGAGAAATATGCGAAAGTATGAGCCTGATGAGTGCAAATCCTAGACCTAACCCAGACCTAACATGCGTTATCCTCTGAAATATTTATCAAGACCAGGTTTAATTGAATGTTTCAGTGTGGTACTACATTACTACGTGATGCAATCCAGAAAAAGCCCAGGATCTAGCCATCAAGTTTGAGAAATATGCGAAAGAATGAGCCTGATGAGGGCAAATACTAGACCTAACCCAGACCTAACATGCGTTATCCTCTAAAACATTGATCGCAACCAGGTTTAATGGACTGTTTCAGTGTGGTACCACACTACTACGTGATCCAAACCAGAAAAAACCCAGGATCTGTTCAACAAGTATGTGAAAAACGCGAAAGTATGAGCCTTATGAGTGCAAATCTTAGACCTAACCTTGACCTAACATGCGTTATCCTCTAAGATATTTATCCAGACCAGGTTTCATTGAATGTTTCAGTGTGGTACCACTTTACTACGTGATCCAATCCAGAAATAGCCCAGGAGCTAGCCATGAAGTATGAGAAATATGCGAAAGGAAGAGCCTGATGAGGGCAAATCCTAGACCTATCCCAGACCTAACTTCCGTTATCCTCTAAAATATTGATCGAAACCAGGTTTAATTGACTGTTTCAGCGTGGTACCACATTACTACGTGATACAATCCAGAAACAGCCCAGGATCTAGCCATGAAGTATGAGAAATATGCGAAAGTATGAGCCTGATGAGGGCAAATCCTAGACCTAACCCAGACCTAACATGCGTTATCCTCTAAAATATTTATCAAGACCAGGTTTAATTGATTGTTTCAGTGTGGTCCCACATTACTACTTTTTCCTAGCCAGAAAATACCCAGGATCTGTTCAACATGTATGAGAAATATGCGGAAGAATGAGCCTGATGAGAGCAAATCCCAGACCTAACGTAGACCTAACATGCGTTATCCTCTAAAATATTGAGCGAAACCAGGTTTAATGGACTGTTTCAGTGTGGTACCACACTACTTCGTGATCCAAACCAGAAAAAACCCAGGATCTGTTCAACAAGTATGCGAAAAACGCTCAACTGTGAGCGTGATGAGGGCAAATCTTAGACCTAACCCAGACCTAAGATGCGTAATCCTCTAAAATATTTATCCAGACCAGGTTTCATTGAATGTTTCAGAGTGGTACCACTTTACTACGTGATCCAATCCAGAAATAGCCCAGGATCTAGCCATGAAGTATGAGAAATATGCGAAAGAAAGAGCCTGATGAGGGCAAATCCTAGACCTATCCCAGACCTAACATGAATTATTCTCTAAAATATTGATCGAAACCAGGTTTAATTGACTGTTTCAGTGTTGTACTTTATTACTACGTGATGCAATCCAGAAAAAGCCCAGGATCTAGCCATCAAGTATGAGAAATATGCGAAAGAATGAGCCTGATGAGAGCAAATCCCAGACCTAACCTAGACCTAACATGAATTATTATGCAATCCAGAAACAGCCCAGGATCTAGCCATGAAGTATGAGAAATATGCGAAAGTATGAGCCTGATGAGTGCAAATCCTAGACCTAACCCAGACCTAACATGCGTTATCCTCTGAAATATTTATCAAGACCAGGTTTAATTGAATGTTTCAGTGTGGTACTACATTACTACGTGATGCAATCCAGAAAAAGCCCAGGATCTAGCCATCAAGTATGAGAAATATGCGAAAGAATGAGCCTGATGAGAGCAAATCCCAGACCTAACCTAGACCTAACATGAATTATTATGCAATCCAGAAACAGCCCAGGATCTAGCCATGAAGTATGAGAAATATGCGAAAGTATGAGCCTGATTAGTGCAAATCCTAGACCTAACCCAGACCTAACATGCGTTATCCTCTGAAATATTTATCAAGACCAGGTTTAATTGAATGTTTCAGTGTGGTACTACATTACTACGTGATGCAATCCAGAAAAAGCCCAGGATCTAGCCATCAAGTTTGAGAAATATGCGAAAGAATGAGCCTGATGAGGGCAAATACTAGACCTAACCCAGACCTAACATGCGTTATCCTCTAAAACATTGATCGCAACCAGGTTTAATGGACTGTTTCAGTGTGGTACCACACTACTACGTGATCCAAACCAGAAAAAACCCAGGATCTGTTCAACAAGTATGTGAAAAACGCGAAAGTATGAGCCTTATGAGTGCAAATCCTAGACCTAACCCAGACCTAACATGCGTTATCCTCTGAAATATTTATCAAGACCAAGTTTAATTGAATGTTTCAGTGTGGTACTATATTACTACGTGATGCAATCCAGAAAAAGCCCAGGATCTAGCCATGAAGTATGAGAAATATGCGAAAGTATGAGCCTAATGAGGGCAAATCCTAGACCTAACCCAAACCTAACATGCGTTATCCTCTAAAATATTTATCAAGACCAGGTTTAATTGAATGTTTCAGTGTGGTACCACATTACTACGTGATCGAAACCGGAAAAAACCCAGGATCCGTTCAACAAGTATGCGAAAAACGCTAAACTGTGAGCTTGATGAGGGCAAATCTTAGACCTAACCCAGACCTAAGATGCGTTATCCTCTAAAATATTTATCCAGGCCAGGTTTCATTGAATGTTTCAGTGTGGTACCACTTTACTACGTGATCCAATCCAGAAATAGCCCAGGATCTAGCCATGAAGTATGAGAAATATGCGAAAGAAAGAGCCTGATGAGGGCAAATCCTAGACCTATCCCAGACCTAACATGCGTTATCCTCAAAAATATTGATCCAAACCAGGTTTAATGGACTGTTTCAGTGTGGTACCACCTTACTACGTGATCCAAAGCAGATAAAACCCTCGATCAGGTCAACATGTATGTTAAAACTGCGAAAGTATGACCCTGATGAGAGCAAATCTCAGGCCTTACCTAGACCTAACTTGCGTTGTCCTTTAAAATATTGATGGAAACCAGGTTTCAATGACTGTTTCAGTGTGGTACTACATTATTACGTGATGCAATCCAGAAAAAGCCCAGGATCTAGCCATCAAGTATGAGAAATATGCGAAAGAATGAGCCTGATGAGAGCAAATCCCAGACCTAACCTAGACCTAACATGCGTTATCCTCTAAAATATTGTGCGAAACCAGGTTTAATGGACTGTTTCAGTGTGGTACCACACTACTTCGTGATCCAAACCAGAAAAAACCCAGGATCTGTTCAACAAGTATGCGAAAAACGCTAAACTGTGAGCGTGATGAGGGCAAATCTTAGACCTAACCCAGACCTAAGATGCGTTATCCTCTAAAATATTTATCCAGACCAGGTTTCATTGAATGTTCCAGTGTGGTACCACTTTACTACGTGATCCAATCCAGAAATAGCCCAGGATCTAGCCATGAAGTAAGAGAAATATGCGAAAGTAAGAGCCTGATGAGGGCAAATCCTAGACCTATCCCAGACCTAACTTCCGTTATCCTCTAAAATATTGATCGAAACCAGGTTTAATTGACTGTTTCAGCGTGGTACCACATTACTACGTGATACAATCCAGGAACAGCCCAGGTTCTAGCCATGAAGTATGAGAAATATGCGAAAGTATGAGCCTGATGAGGGCAAATCCTAGACCTAACCCAGACCTAACATGCGTTATCCTCTAAAATATTTATCAAGACCAGGTTTAATTGATTGTTTCAGTGTGGTCCCACATTACTACGTGTTCCATGCCAGAAAATACCCAGGATCTGTTCAACATGTATGAGAAATATGCGGAAGAATGAGCCTGATGAGAGCAAATCCCAGACCTAACCTAGACATAACATGAATTATTCTCTAAAATATTCATCGAAACCAGGTTTACTTGACTGTTTCAGTGTGGTCCCACATTACTACGTGATCCAAACCAGAAAAAACCCAGGATCTGTTCAACAAGTATGTGAAAAACGCGAAACTGTGAGCCTGATGAGGGCAAATCTTAGACCTAACCTTGACCTAACATGCGTTATCCTCTAAGATATTTATCCAGACCAGGTTTCATTGAATGTTTCAGTGTGGTACCACTTTACTACGTGATCCAATCCAGAAATAGCCCAGGAGCTAGCCATGAAGTATGAGAAATATGCGAAAGTGTGAGCCTGATGAGGGCAAATCCTAGACCTAACCCAGACCTAACATGCGTTATTCTCTAAAATATTTATCAAGACCAGGTTTAATTGAATGTTTCAGTGTGGTACCACATTACTACGTCATCCAAACCAGAAAAAACCCAGGATCCGTTCAACAAGTATGCGAAGAATGCGAAAGTATGAGTCTGATCAGTGAAAATCTCAGGCCTTACCTAGACCTAACTTGCGTTGTCTTCTAAAATATTCATGGAAACCTGGTTTCATTGACTGTTTCAGTGTGGTACTAGATTACTACGTGATGCAATCTAGAAAAAGCCCAGGATCTAGCCATCAAGTGTGAGAAATATGCGAAAGAATGAGCCTGATGACAGCAAATCCCAGACCTAACCTAGACCTAACATGCGTTATCCTCTAAAATATTGAGCGAAACCAGGTTTAATGGACTGTTTCAGTGTGGTACCACTTTACTACGTGATCCAATCCCGAAATAGCCCAGGATCTGTTCAACAAGTATGTGAAAAACGCGAAACTGTGAGCCTGATGAGGGCAAATCTTAGACCTAACCTTGGCCTAACATGCGTTATCCTCTAAGATATTTATCCAGACCAGGTTTCATTGAATGTTTCAGTGTGGTACCACTTTACTACGTGATCCAATCCAAAAATAGCCCAGGAGCTAGCCATGAAGTATGAGAAATATGCGAAAGTAAGAGCCTGATGAGGGCAAATCCTAGACCTATCCCAGACCTAACTTCCGTTATCCTCTAAAATATTGATCGAAACCAGGTTTAATTGACTGTTTCAGCGTGGTACCACATTACTACGTGATACAATCCAGAAACAGCCCAGGATCTAGCCATGAAGTATGAGAAATATGCGAAAGTAAGAGCCTGATGAGGGCAAATCCTAGACCTATCCCAGACCTAACTTCCGTTAACCTCTAAAATATTGATCGAAAACAGGTTTAATTGACTGTTTCAGTGTTGCACTTCATTACTAAGTGATGCAATCCAGAAACAGCCCAGGATCTAGCCATCAAGTATGAGAAATATGCGAAAGAATGAGCCTGATGAGGGCAAATCCTAGACCTAACCCAGACCTAACAAGAATTATTCTCTAAAATATTGATCGAAACCAGGTTTAATTGACTGTTTCAGTGTTGTACTTTATTACTACGTGATGCAATCCAGAAAAAGCCCAGGATCTAGCCATCAAGTATGAGAAATATGCGAAAGAATGAGCCTGATGAGAGCAAATCCCTGACCTAACCTAGACCTAACATGAATTATTCTCTAAAATATTGATCAAAAGTAGGTTTAATTGACTGTTTCAGTGTGGTACCACATTACTACGTCATGCAATCCAGAAAAAGCCCAGGATCTAGCCATCAAGTATGAGAAATATGCGAAAGAATGAGCCTGATGAGAGCAAATCCCAGACCTAACCTAGACCTAACATGAATTATTCTCTAAAATATTGATCGAAACCAGGTTTAATTGACTGTTTCAGTGTTGTACTTCATTACTACGTGATGCAATCCAGAAAAAGTCCAGGATCTAGCCATCAAGTATGAGAAATATGCGAAAGAATGAGCCTGATGAGAGCAAATCCTTGACCTAACCTAGACCTAACATGAATTATTCTCTAAAATATTGATCGAAACCTGGTTTAATCGACTGTTTCAGTGTGGTACCACATTACTATGTGATCCAAACCATAAAATAACCCAGGATCTGTTCAAGGAGTCTGTGAAGTGTGCGAAATTATGAGTCTGATGAGGTCAAATCCCTGACCTATCCCAGACCTAACTTGCGTTATCCTCTAAAATATTTATCAAGACCAGGTTTAAATGATTGTTTCAGTGTGGGCCCACATTACTACGTGATCCAAACCAGAAAAAACCCAGGATCCGTACAACAAGTATGTGAAGAATGCGAAAGTATGAGTCTGATGAGTGAAAATCCCCGACCTAACCTAGACCTAACATGCGTTATCCTCTAAAATATTGATCCAAACCAGGTTTAATTGACTGTTTCAGTGTGGTCCCACATTACTACGTGATCCAAACCAGAAAAAACCCGGGATCCGTACAACAAGTATGTGAAGAATGCGAAAGTATGAGTCTGATGGGTGAAAATCCCCGACCTAACCTAGACCTAACATGCGTTATCCTCTAAAATATTGATCCAAACCAGGTTTAATGGACTGTTTCAGTGAGGTACCACACTACTACGTGATCCAAACCAGAAAAAACCCAGGATCTGTTCAACATGTATGTGAAAAACGCGAAAGTATGAGCCTGATGAGGGCAAATCCCAGACCTATCCCAGACCTAACTTGCGTTGTCCTCTAAGATATTGATGGAAACCAGGTTCAATTGACTGTTTCTGTGTTGTACTTCATTACTACGTGATGCAATCCAGAAAAAGCCCAGCATCTAGCCATCAAGTATGAGAAATATGCGAAAGAATGAGCCTGATGAGAGCAAATCCCAGACCCTAACCTAGACCTAACATGTATTATTCTCAAAAATATTGATTGAAACCAGGTTTAATTGACTGTTTCAGTGTGGTCCCACATTACCACGTGATCCAAACCAGAAAAAACCCAGGATCCGTACAACAAGTATGTGAAGAATGCGAAAGTATGAGTCTGATGAGTGAAAATCCCAGACCTAACCTAGACCTAACATGCGTTATCCTCTAAAATATTGATCCAAACCAGGTTTAATGGACTGTTTCAGTGTGGTACCACACTACTACGTGATCCAAACCAGAAAAAACCCAGGATCTGTTCAACAAGTATGTGAAAAACGCGAAAGTATGAGCCTGATGAGGGCAAATCCCAGACCTATCCCAGACCTAACTTGCGTTGTCCTCTAAGATATTGATGGAAACCAGGTTTAATTGACTGTTTCAGTGTTGTACTTCATTACTACGTGATGCAATCCAGAAAAAGCCCAGCATCTAGCCATCAAGTATGAGAAATATGCGAAAGAATGAGCCTGATGAGAGCAAATCCCAGACCTAACCTAGACCTAACATGAATTATTCTCTAAAATATTGATCAAAACCAGGATTAATTGACTGTTTCAGTGTGGTACCACACTACTACGTGATCCAAACCAGAAAAAACCCCGGATCTGTTCAAAAAGTATGTGAAAAACGCGAAAGTATGAGTCTGATGAGATCAAATCCCAGACCTATCCCAGACTTAACTTGCGTTATCCTCTAAAATATTGATCGAAACCAGGTTTAATCGACTGTTTCAGCGTGGTACCACATTACTATGTGATCCAAAGCAGAAAAAACCCTCGATCAGGTCAACATGTATGTTAAAACTGCGAAAGTATGACCCTGATGAGAGCAAATCCCAGGCCTAACCTAGACCTGACATGCGTTGTCCTCTAAAATATTGATGGAAACCAGGTTTAATTGACTGTTTCAGTGTTGTACTTCATTACTACGTGATGCAATCCAGAGAAAGCCCAGGATCTAGCCGTCAAATATGAGAAATATGCGAAAGAATGAGCCCGATGAGAGCAAATCCCAGACCTAACCTAGACCTAACATGCGTTATCCTCTAAAATATTTATCAAGATCAGGTTTAATTGATTGTTTCAGTGTGGTACAACATTACTACGTGATCCACACCAGAAAAACCCCAAGATCCGTTCAACAAACATGTGAAGAACGTGAAAGTATGAGTCTGATGAGTGAAAATCCCAGGCCTAACCTAGACCTAACATGCGTTATCCTCAATAATATTGATCGAAACCAGGTTTAATTGAGTGTTTCAGTGTTGTACTTCATTACAACGTGATGCAATCCAGAAAAAGCACAGTATCTAGCCATCTAGTATGAGAAATATGAGAAAGTATGAGTCTGATGAGTGAAAATCCCAGACCTAACCAAGACCTAACATGCGCTATCCTCAAAAATATTGATCGAAACCTGGTTTAATCGACTGTTTCAGTGTGGTACCACATTACTATGTGCTCCAAACCAGAAAATAACCCAGGATCTGTTCAAAGAGTATGTGAACTGTGCGAAAGTATGAGTCTGATGAGGGCAAATCCCAGACCTATCCCAGACCTAACATGCGTTATCCTCCAAAATATTTATCAAGATCAGGTTTAATTGATTGTTTCAGTGTGGTCCCACACTACTACGTGATCCAAACCAGAAAAAACCCAGGATCTGTTCAACAAGTATGTGAAAAACGCGAAAGTATGAGTCTGATGAGTGAAAATCCCAGGCCTAACCTAGACCTAACATGCGTTATCCTCAAAAATATTGATCGAAACCTGGTTTAATCGACTGTTTCAGTGTGGTACCACATTACTATGTGATCCAAACCAGAAAATAACTCAGGATCTGTTCAACGAGTATGTGAAGTGTGCGAAAGTATGAGTCTGATGAGGTCAAATCCCAAACCAATCCCAGACTTAACTTGCGTTATCCTCTAAAATATTGATCGAAACCAGGTTTAATCGACTGTTTCAGTGTGGTACCACATTACTACGTGATCCAAACCAGAAAAAACCCAGGATCCGTTCAACAAGTATGTGAAGAATGCGAAAGTATGAGTCTGATGAGTGAAAATCCCAGACCTAACCGAGGCCTAACATGCGTCATCCTCTAAAATATTGATTGAAACCAGGTTTAATTGACTGTTTCAGCGTGGTACCACATTACTACGTGATACAATCCAGAAACAGCCCAGGATCTAGCCATGAAGTATGAGAAATATGCGAAAGTATGAGCCTGATGAGGGCAAATCCTAGACCTAACCCAGACCTAACATGCGTTATCCACTAAAATATTTATCAAGACCAGGTTTAATTGATTGTTTCAGTGTGGTCCCACATTACTAAGTGATGCAAACCAGAAAAAACCCAGGATCTGTATCAACGAGTATGTGAAGTGTGCGAAAGTATGAGACTGATGGGGTCAAATCCCAGACTTATCCCAGACCTAACTTGCGTTATCCTCTAAAATATTGATTGAAACCAGGTTTAATCGACTGTTTTAGTGTGGTACCACATTACTACGTGATCCAAACCAGAAAAAACCCAGGATCAGTTCAACAAGTATGTGAAGAATACGAAAGTATGAGTCTGATGAGTGAAAATCCCAGACCTAACCGAGGCCTAACATGCGTCATCCTCTAAAATATTGATTGAAACCAGGTTTAATTGACTGTTTCAGTGTGGTACCATACTACTACGTGATCCAAACCAGAAAAAACCCAGGATCTGTTCAAAAAGTATGAGAAAATCGCGAAAGTATGAGCCTGATGAGGGCAAATCCAAGACCTATCCCAGACCTAACTTGCGTTGTCCTTTAAGATATTGATGGAAACCAAGTTTAATTGACTGTTTCAGTGTGGTACCACATTACTATGTGATCCAAACCAGAAAATAACCCAGGATCTGTTCAACGAGTATGTGAACTGTGCGAAAGTATGAGTCTGATGAGGGCAAATCCCAGACCTATCCCAGACCTAACATGCGTTATCCTCTAAAATAATGATGGAAACCAGGTTTAATTGACTGTTTCAGTGTTGTACTTCATTACTACGTGATGCAATCCAGAAAAAGCCCAACATCTAGCCATCAAGTATGAGAAATATGCGAAAGAATGAGCCTGATGAGAGCAAATCCCAGACCTAACCTAGACATAACATTCTCTAAAATATTGATCGAAACCAGGTTTAATTGACTGTTTCAGTGTGGTCCCACATTACTACGTGATCCAAACCAGAAAATAACCCAGGATCTGTCAAACGAGTATGTGAAGTGTGCGAAAGTATGAGCCTGATGAGAGCAAATCCCAGACCTAACCTAGACCTAACATGAATTATTCTCTAAAATATTGATCGAAACTAGGTTTAATTGACTGTTTCAGTGTGGTCCCACATTACTACGTGATCCAAACCAGAAAAAACCCAGGATCCGTTCAACACGTATGTGAAGAATGCGAAAGTATGAGTCTGATGAGTGAAAATCCCAGGCCTAACCTAGACCTAACATGCGTTATCCTCAAAAATATTGATCGAAACCTGGTTTAATCGACTGTTTCAGTGTGGTACCACATTACTATGTGATCGAAACCAGAAAATAACCCAGGATCTGTTCAACGAGTATGTGAAGTGTGCGAAAGTATGAGTCTGATGAGGTCAAATCCCAAACCAATCCCAGACTTAACTTGCGTTATCCTCTAAAATATTGATCGAAACCAGGTTTAATCGACTGTTTCAGTGTGGTACCACATTACTACGTGATCCAAACCAGAAAAAACCCAGGATCCGTTCAACAAGTATGTGAAGAATGCGAAAGTATGAGTCTGATCAGTGAAAATCTCAGGCCTTACCTAGACCTAACTTGCGTTGTCCTCTAAAATATTGATTGAAACCAGGTTTAATTGACTGCTCCAGCGTGGTACCACATTACTACGTGATGCAATCCAGAAAAAGCCCAGCATCTAGCCATCAAGTATGAGAAATATGCGAAAGAATGAGCCTGATGAGAGCAAATCCCAGACCTAACCTAGACCTAACATGAATTATTCTCTAAAATATTGATTAAAACCAGGTTTAATTGACTGTTTCAGTGTGGTACCACACTACTACGTGATCCAAACCAGAAAAAACCCCGGATCTGTTCAAAAAGTATGTGAAAAACGCGAAAGTATGAGTCTGATGAGATCAAATCCCAGACCTATCCCAGACTTAACTTGCGTTATCCTCTAAAATATTGATCGAAACCAGGTTTAATCGACTGTTTCAGCGTGGTACCACATTACTATGTGATCCAAAGCAGAAAAAACCCTCGATCAGGTCAACATGTATGTTAAAACTGCGAAAGTATGACCCTGATGAGAGCAAATCCCAGGCCTAACCTAGACCTGACATGCGTTGTCCTCTAAAATATTGATGGAAACCAGGTTTAATTGACTGTTTCAGTGTTGTACTTCATTACTACGTGATGCAATCCAGAGAAAGCCCAGGATCTAGCCGTCAAATATGAGAAATATGCGAAAGAATGAGCCTGATGAGAGCAAATCCCAGACCTAACCTAGACCTAACATGCGTTATCCTCTAAAATATTTATCAAGATCAGGTTTAATTGATTGTTTCAGTGTGGTACAACATTACTACGTGATCCACACCAGAAAAACCCCAAGATCCGTTCAACAAACATGTGAAGAACGTGAAAGTATGAGTCTGATGAGTGAAAATCCCAGGCCTAACCTAGACCTAACATGCGTTATCCTCAATAATATTGATCGAAACCAGGTTTAATTGAGTGTTTCAGTGTTGTACTTCATTACAACGTGATGCAATCCAGAAAAAGCACAGTATCTAGCCATCTAGTATGAGAAATATGAGAAAGTATGAGTCTGATGAGTGAAAATCCCAGACCTAACCAAGACCTAACATGCGCTATCCTCAAAAATATTGATCGAAACCTGGTTTAATCGACTGTTTCAGTGTGGTACCACATTACTATGTGCTCCAAACCAGAAAATAACCCAGGATCTGTTCAAAGAGTATGTGAACTGTGCGAAAGTATGAGTCTGATGAGGGCAAATCCCAGACCTATCCCAGACCTAACATGCGTTATCCTCTAAAATATTTATCAAGATCAGGTTTAATTGATTGTTTCAGTGTGGTCCCACACTACTACGTGATCCAAACCAGAAAAAACCCAGGATCTGTTCAACAAGTATGTGAAAAACGCGAAAGTATGAGTCTGATGAGTGAAAATCCCAGGCCTAACCTAGACCTAACATGCGTTATCCTCAAAAATATTGTTCGAAACCTGGTTTAATCGACTGTTTCAGTGTGGTACCACATTACTATGTGATCCAAACCAGAAAATAACTCAGGATCTGTTCAACGAGTATGTGAAGTGTGCGAAAGTATGAGTCTGATGAGGTCAAATCCCAAACCAATCCCAGACCTAACTTGCGTTATCCTCTAAAATATTGATTGAAACCAGGTTTAATCGACTGTTTCAGTGTGGTACCACTTTACTACGTGATCCAATCCAGAAATAGCCCAGGATCTAGCCATGAAGTATGAGAAATATGCGAAAGAAAGAGCCTGATGAGGGCAAATCCTAGACCTATCCCAGACCTAACATGCGTTATCCTCAAAAATATTGATCCAAACCAGGTTTAATGGACTGTTTCAGTGTGGTACCACCTTACTACGTGATCCAAAGCAGATAAAACCCTCGATCAGGTCAACATGTATGTTAAAACTGCGAAAGTATGACCCTGATGAGAGCAAATCTCAGGCCTTACCTAGACCTAACTTGCGTTGTCCTTTAAAATATTGATGGAAACCAGGTTTCAATGACTGTTTCAGTGTGGTACTACATTATTACGTGATGCAATCCAGAAAAAGCCCAGGATCTAGCCATCAAGTATGAGAAATATGCGAAAGAATGAGCCTGATGAGAGCAAATCCCAGACCTAACCTAGACCTAACATGCGTTATCCTCTAAAATATTGTGCGAAACCAGGTTTAATGGACTGTTTCAGTGTGGTACCACACTACTTCGTGATCCAAACCAGAAAAAACCCAGGATCTGTTCAACAAGTATGCGAAAAACGCTAAACTGTGAGCGTGATGAGGGCAAATCTTAGACCTAACCCAGACCTAAGATGCGTTATCCTCTAAAATATTTATCCAGACCAGGTTTCATTGAATGTTCCAGTGTGGTACCACTTTACTACGTGATCCAATCCAGAAATAGCCCAGGATCTAGCCATGAAGTAAGAGAAATATGCGAAAGTAAGAGCCTGATGAGGGCAAATCCTAGACCTATCCCAGACCTAACTTCCGTTATCCTCTAAAATATTGATCGAAACCAGGTTTAATTGACTGTTTCAGCGTGGTACCACATTACTACGTGATACAATCCAGGAACAGCCCAGGTTCTAGCCATGAAGTATGAGAAATATGCGAAAGTATGAGCCTGATGAGGGCAAATCCTAGACCTAACCCAGACCTAACATGCGTTATCCTCTAAAATATTTATCAAGACCAGGTTTAATTGATTGTTTCAGTGTGGTCCCACATTACTACGTGTTCCATGCCAGAAAATACCCAGGATCTGTTCAACATGTATGAGAAATATGCGGAAGAATGAGCCTGATGAGAGCAAATCCCAGACCTAACCTAGACATAACATGAATTATTCTCTAAAATATTCATCGAAACCAGGTTTACTTGACTGTTTCAGTGTGGTCCCACATTACTACGTGATCCAAACCAGAAAAAACCCAGGATCTGTTCAACAAGTATGTGAAAAACGCGAAACTGTGAGCCTGATGAGGGCAAATCTTAGACCTAACCTTGACCTAACATGCGTTATCCTCTAAGATATTTATCCAGACCAGGTTTCATTGAATGTTTCAGTGTGGTACCACTTTACTACGTGATCCAATCCAGAAATAGCCCAGGAGCTAGCCATGAAGTATGAGAAATATGCGAAAGTGTGAGCCTGATGAGGGCAAATCCTAGACCTAACCCAGACCTAACATGCGTTATTCTCTAAAATATTTATCAAGACCAGGTTTAATTGAATGTTTCAGTGTGGTACCACATTACTACGTCATCCAAACCAGAAAAAACCCAGGATCCGTTCAACAAGTATGCGAAGAATGCGAAAGTATGAGTCTGATCAGTGAAAATCTCAGGCCTTACCTAGACCTAACTTGCGTTGTCTTCTAAAATATTCATGGAAACCTGGTTTCATTGACTGTTTCAGTGTGGTACTACATTACTACGTGATGCAATCTAGAAAAAGCCCAGGATCTAGCCATCAAGTGTGAGAAATATGCGAAAGAATGAGCCTGATGACAGCAAATCCCAGACCTAACCTAGACCTAACATGCGTTATCCTCTAAAATATTGAGCGAAACCAGGTTTAATGGACTGTTTCAGTGTGGTACCACTTTACTACGTGATCCAATCCCGAAATAGCCCAGGATCTGTTCAACAAGTATGTGAAAAACGCGAAACTGTGAGCCTGATGAGGGCAAATCTTAGACCTAACCTTGGCCTAACATGCGTTATCCTCTAAGATATTTATCCAGACCAGGTTTCATTGAATGTTTCAGTGTGGTACCACTTTACTACGTGATCCAATCCAAAAATAGCCCAGGAGCTAGCCATGAAGTATGAGAAATATGCGAAAGTAAGAGCCTGATGAGGGCAAATCCTAGACCTATCCCAGACCTAACTTCCGTTATCCTCTAAAATATTGATCGAAACCAGGTTTAATTGACTGTTTCAGCGTGGTACCACATTACTACGTGATACAATCCAGAAACAGCCCAGGATCTAGCCATGAAGTATGAGAAATATGCGAAAGTAAGAGCCTGATGAGGGCAAATCCTAGACCTATCCCAGACCTAACTTCCGTTAACCTCTAAAATATTGATCGAAAACAGGTTTAATTGACTGTTTCAGTGTTGCACTTCATTACTAAGTGATGCAATCCAGAAACAGCCCAGGATCTAGCCATCAAGTATGAGAAATATGCGAAAGAATGAGCCTGATGAGGGCAAATCCTAGACCTAACCCAGACCTAACAAGAATTATTCTCTAAAATATTGATCGAAACCAGGTTTAATTGACTGTTTCAGTGTTGTACTTTATTACTACGTGATGCAATCCAGAAAAAGCCCAGGATCTAGCCATCAAGTATGAGAAATATGCGAAAGAATGAGCCTGATGAGAGCAAATCCCTGACCTAACCTAGACCTAACATGAATTATTCTCTAAAATATTGATCAAAAGTAGGTTTAATTGACTGTTTCAGTGTGGTACCACATTACTACGTCATGCAATCCAGAAAAAGCCCAGGATCTAGCCATCAAGTATGAGAAATATGCGAAAGAATGAGCCTGATGAGAGCAAATCCCAGACCTAACCTAGACCTAACATGAATTATTCTCTAAAATATTGATCGAAACCAGGTTTAATTGACTGTTTCAGTGTTGTACTTCATTACTACGTGATGCAATCCAGAAAAAGTCCAGGATCTAGCCATCAAGTATGAGAAATATGCGAAAGAATGAGCCTGATGAGAGCAAATCCTTGACCTAACCTAGACCTAACATGAATTATTCTCTAAAATATTGATCGAAACCTGGTTTAATCGACTGTTTCAGTGTGGTACCACATTACTATGTGATCCAAACCATAAAATAACCCAGGATCTGTTCAAGGAGTCTGTGAAGTGTGCGAAATTATGAGTCTGATGAGGTCAAATCCCTGACCTATCCCAGACCTAACTTGCGTTATCCTCTAAAATATTTATCAAGACCAGGTTTAAATGATTGTTTCAGTGTGGGCCCACATTACTACGTGATCCAAACCAGAAAAAACCCAGGATCCGTACAACAAGTATGTGAAGAATGCGAAAGTATGAGTCTGATGAGTGAAAATCCCCGACCTAACCTAGACCTAACATGCGTTATCCTCTAAAATATTGATCCAAACCAGGTTTAATTGACTGTTTCAGTGTGGTCCCACATTACTACGTGATCCAAACCAGAAAAAACCCGGGATCCGTACAACAAGTATGTGAAGAATGCGAAAGTATGAGTCTGATGGGTGAAAATCCCCGACCTAACCTAGACCTAACATGCGTTATCCTCTAAAATATTGATCCAAACCAGGTTTAATGGACTGTTTCAGTGAGGTACCACACTACTACGTGATCCAAACCAGAAAAAACCCAGGATCTGTTCAACATGTATGTGAAAAACGCGAAAGTATGAGCCTGATGAGGGCAAATCCCAGACCTATCCCAGACCTAACTTGCGTTGTCCTCTAAGATATTGATGGAAACCAGGTTCAATTGACTGTTTCTGTGTTGTACTTCATTACTACGTGATGCAATCCAGAAAAAGCCCAGCATCT
Organism: Colletes latitarsis; assembly: GCF_051014445.1. NCBI lineage: Eukaryota > Metazoa > Arthropoda > Insecta > Hymenoptera > Colletidae > Colletes > Colletes latitarsis. The sequence continues at coordinate 24,785,315 of NW_027488366.1, read as the reverse complement.
AGCCATCAAGTATGAGAAATATGCGAAAGAATGAGCCTGATGAGAGCAAATCCCAGACCCTAACCTAGACCTAACATGTATTATTCTCAAAAATATTGATTGAAACCAGGTTTAATTGACTGTTTCAGTGTGGTCCCACATTACCACGTGATCCAAACCAGAAAAAACCCAGGATCCGTACAACAAGTATGTGAAGAATGCGAAAGTATGAGTCTGATGAGTGAAAATCCCAGACCTAACCTAGACCTAACATGCGTTATCCTCTAAAATATTGATCCAAACCAGGTTTAATGGACTGTTTCAGTGTGGTACCACACTACTACGTGATCCAAACCAGAAAAAACCCAGGATCTGTTCAACAAGTATGTGAAAAACGCGAAAGTATGAGCCTGATGAGGGCAAATCCCAGACCTATCCCAGACCTAACTTGCGTTGTCCTCTAAGATATTGATGGAAACCAGGTTTAATTGACTGTTTCAGTGTTGTACTTCATTACTACGTGATGCAATCCAGAAAAAGCCCAGCATCTAGCCATCAAGTATGAGAAATATGCGAAAGAATGAGCCTGATGAGAGCAAATCCCAGACCTAACCTAGACCTAACATGAATTATTCTCTAAAATATTGATCAAAACCAGGATTAATTGACTGTTTCAGTGTGGTACCACACTACTACGTGATCCAAACCAGAAAAAACCCCGGATCTGTTCAAAAAGTATGTGAAAAACGCGAAAGTATGAGTCTGATGAGATCAAATCCCAGACCTATCCCAGACTTAACTTGCGTTATCCTCTAAAATATTGATCGAAACCAGGTTTAATCGACTGTTTCAGCGTGGTACCACATTACTATGTGATCCAAAGCAGAAAAAACCCTCGATCAGGTCAACATGTATGTTAAAACTGCGAAAGTATGACCCTGATGAGAGCAAATCCCAGGCCTAACCTAGACCTGACATGCGTTGTCCTCTAAAATATTGATGGAAACCAGGTTTAATTGACTGTTTCAGTGTTGTACTTCATTACTACGTGATGCAATCCAGAGAAAGCCCAGGATCTAGCCGTCAAATATGAGAAATATGCGAAAGAATGAGCCCGATGAGAGCAAATCCCAGACCTAACCTAGACCTAACATGCGTTATCCTCTAAAATATTTATCAAGATCAGGTTTAATTGATTGTTTCAGTGTGGTACAACATTACTACGTGATCCACACCAGAAAAACCCCAAGATCCGTTCAACAAACATGTGAAGAACGTGAAAGTATGAGTCTGATGAGTGAAAATCCCAGGCCTAACCTAGACCTAACATGCGTTATCCTCAATAATATTGATCGAAACCAGGTTTAATTGAGTGTTTCAGTGTTGTACTTCATTACAACGTGATGCAATCCAGAAAAAGCACAGTATCTAGCCATCTAGTATGAGAAATATGAGAAAGTATGAGTCTGATGAGTGAAAATCCCAGACCTAACCAAGACCTAACATGCGCTATCCTCAAAAATATTGATCGAAACCTGGTTTAATCGACTGTTTCAGTGTGGTACCACATTACTATGTGCTCCAAACCAGAAAATAACCCAGGATCTGTTCAAAGAGTATGTGAACTGTGCGAAAGTATGAGTCTGATGAGGGCAAATCCCAGACCTATCCCAGACCTAACATGCGTTATCCTCTAAAATATTTATCAAGATCAGGTTTAATTGATTGTTTCAGTGTGGTCCCACACTACTACGTGATCCAAACCAGAAAAAACCCAGGATCTGTTCAACAAGTATGTGAAAAACGCGAAAGTATGAGTCTGATGAGTGAAAATCCCAGGCCTAACCTAGACCTAACATGCGTTATCCTCAAAAATATTGATCGAAACCTGGTTTAATCGACTGTTTCAGTGTGGTACCACATTACTATGTGATCCAAACCAGAAAATAACTCAGGATCTGTTCAACGAGTATGTGAAGTGTGCGAAAGTATGAGTCTGATGAGGTCAAATCCCAAACCAATCCCAGACTTAACTTGCGTTATCCTCTAAAATATTGATCGAAACCAGGTTTAATCGACTGTTTCAGTGTGGTACCACATTACTACGTGATCCAAACCAGAAAAAACCCAGGATCCGTTCAACAAGTATGTGAAGAATGCGAAAGTATGAGTCTGATGAGTGAAAATCCCAGACCTAACCGAGGCCTAACATGCGTCATCCTCTAAAATATTGATTGAAACCAGGTTTAATTGACTGTTTCAGCGTGGTACCACATTACTACGTGATACAATCCAGAAACAGCCCAGGATCTAGCCATGAAGTATGAGAAATATGCGAAAGTATGAGCCTGATGAGGGCAAATCCTAGACCTAACCCAGACCTAACATGCGTTATCCACTAAAATATTTATCAAGACCAGGTTTAATTGATTGTTTCAGTGTGGTCCCACATTACTAAGTGATGCAAACCAGAAAAAACCCAGGATCTGTATCAACGAGTATGTGAAGTGTGCGAAAGTATGAGACTGATGGGGTCAAATCCCAGACTTATCCCAGACCTAACTTGCGTTATCCTCTAAAATATTGATTGAAACCAGGTTTAATCGACTGTTTTAGTGTGGTACCACATTACTACGTGATCCAAACCAGAAAAAACCCAGGATCAGTTCAACAAGTATGTGAAGAATACGAAAGTATGAGTCTGATGAGTGAAAATCCCAGACCTAACCGAGGCCTAACATGCGTCATCCTCTAAAATATTGATTGAAACCAGGTTTAATTGACTGTTTCAGTGTGGTACCATACTACTACGTGATCCAAACCAGAAAAAACCCAGGATCTGTTCAAAAAGTATGAGAAAAACGCGAAAGTATGAGCCTGATGAGGGCAAATCCAAGACCTATCCCAGACCTAACTTGCGTTGTCCTTTAAGATATTGATGGAAACCAAGTTTAATTGACTGTTTCAGTGTGGTACCACATTACTATGTGATCCAAACCAGAAAATAACCCAGGATCTGTTCAACGAGTATGTGAACTGTGCGAAAGTATGAGTCTGATGAGGGCAAATCCCAGACCTATCCCAGACCTAACATGCGTTATCCTCTAAAATAATGATGGAAACCAGGTTTAATTGACTGTTTCAGTGTTGTACTTCATTACTACGTGATGCAATCCAGAAAAAGCCCAACATCTAGCCATCAAGTATGAGAAATATGCGAAAGAATGAGCCTGATGAGAGCAAATCCCAGACCTAACCTAGACATAACATTCTCTAAAATATTGATCGAAACCAGGTTTAATTGACTGTTTCAGTGTGGTCCCACATTACTACGTGATCCAAACCAGAAAATAACCCAGGATCTGTCAAACGAGTATGTGAAGTGTGCGAAAGTATGAGCCTGATGAGAGCAAATCCCAGACCTAACCTAGACCTAACATGAATTATTCTCTAAAATATTGATCGAAACTAGGTTTAATTGACTGTTTCAGTGTGGTCCCACATTACTACGTGATCCAAACCAGAAAAAACCCAGGATCCGTTCAACACGTATGTGAAGAATGCGAAAGTATGAGTCTGATGAGTGAAAATCCCAGGCCTAACCTAGACCTAACATGCGTTATCCTCAAAAATATTGATCGAAACCTGGTTTAATCGACTGTTTCAGTGTGGTACCACATTACTATGTGATCGAAACCAGAAAATAACCCAGGATCTGTTCAACGAGTATGTGAAGTGTGCGAAAGTATGAGTCTGATGAGGTCAAATCCCAAACCAATCCCAGACTTAACTTGCGTTATCCTCTAAAATATTGATCGAAACCAGGTTTAATCGACTGTTTCAGTGTGGTACCACATTACTACGTGATCCAAACCAGAAAAAACCCAGGATCCGTTCAACAAGTATGTGAAGAATGCGAAAGTATGAGTCTGATCAGTGAAAATCTCAGGCCTTACCTAGACCTAACTTGCGTTGTCCTCTAAAATATTGATTGAAACCAGGTTTAATTGACTGCTCCAGCGTGGTACCACATTACTACGTGATGCAATCCAGAAAAAGCCCAGCATCTAGCCATCAAGTATGAGAAATATGCGAAAGAATGAGCCTGATGAGAGCAAATCCCAGACCTAACCTAGACCTAACATGAATTATTCTCTAAAATATTGATTAAAACCAGGTTTAATTGACTGTTTCAGTGTGGTACCACACTACTACGTGATCCAAACCAGAAAAAACCCCGGATCTGTTCAAAAAGTATGTGAAAAACGCGAAAGTATGAGTCTGATGAGATCAAATCCCAGACCTATCCCAGACTTAACTTGCGTTATCCTCTAAAATATTGATCGAAACCAGGTTTAATCGACTGTTTCAGCGTGGTACCACATTACTATGTGATCCAAAGCAGAAAAAACCCTCGATCAGGTCAACATGTATGTTAAAACTGCGAAAGTATGACCCTGATGAGAGCAAATCCCAGGCCTAACCTAGACCTGACATGCGTTGTCCTCTAAAATATTGATGGAAACCAGGTTTAATTGACTGTTTCAGTGTTGTACTTCATTACTACGTGATGCAATCCAGAGAAAGCCCAGGATCTAGCCGTCAAATATGAGAAATATGCGAAAGAATGAGCCTGATGAGAGCAAATCCCAGACCTAACCTAGACCTAACATGCGTTATCCTCTAAAATATTTATCAAGATCAGGTTTAATTGATTGTTTCAGTGTGGTACAACATTACTACGTGATCCACACCAGAAAAACCCCAAGATCCGTTCAACAAACATGTGAAGAACGTGAAAGTATGAGTCTGATGAGTGAAAATCCCAGGCCTAACCTAGACCTAACATGCGTTATCCTCAATAATATTGATCGAAACCAGGTTTAATTGAGTGTTTCAGTGTTGTACTTCATTACAACGTGATGCAATCCAGAAAAAGCACAGTATCTAGCCATCTAGTATGAGAAATATGAGAAAGTATGAGTCTGATGAGTGAAAATCCCAGACCTAACCAAGACCTAACATGCGCTATCCTCAAAAATATTGATCGAAACCTGGTTTAATCGACTGTTTCAGTGTGGTACCACATTACTATGTGCTCCAAACCAGAAAATAACCCAGGATCTGTTCAAAGAGTATGTGAACTGTGCGAAAGTATGAGTCTGATGAGGGCAAATCCCAGACCTATCCCAGACCTAACATGCGTTATCCTCTAAAATATTTATCAAGATCAGGTTTAATTGATTGTTTCAGTGTGGTCCCACACTACTACGTGATCCAAACCAGAAAAAACCCAGGATCTGTTCAACAAGTATGTGAAAAACGCGAAAGTATGAGTCTGATGAGTGAAAATCCCAGGCCTAACCTAGACCTAACATGCGTTATCCTCAAAAATATTGTTCGAAACCTGGTTTAATCGACTGTTTCAGTGTGGTACCACATTACTATGTGATCCAAACCAGAAAATAACTCAGGATCTGTTCAACGAGTATGTGAAGTGTGCGAAAGTATGAGTCTGATGAGGTCAAATCCCAAACCAATCCCAGACTTAACTTGCGTTATCCTCTAAAATATTGATCGAAACCAGGTTTAATCGACTGTTTCAGTGTGGTACCACATTACTACGTGATCCAAACCAGAAAAAACCCAGGATCCGTTCAACAAGTATGTGAAGAATGCGAAAGTATGAGTCTGATGAGTGAAAATCCCAGACCTAACCGAGGCCTAACATGCGTCATCCTCTAAAATATTGATTGAAACCAGGTTTAATTGACTGTTTCAGCGTGGTACCACATTACTACGTGATACAATCCAGAAACAGCCCAGGATCTAGCCATGAAGTATGAGAAATATGCGAAAGTATGAGCCTGATGAGGGCAAATCCTAGACCTAACCCAGACCTAACATGCGTTATCCACTAAAATATTTATCAAGACCAGGTTTAATTGATTGTTTCAGTGTGGTCCCACATTACTAAGTGATGCAAACCAGAAAAAACCCAGGATCTGTATCAACGAGTATGTGAAGTGTGCGAAAGTATGAGACTGATGGGGTCAAATCCCAGACTTATCCCAGACCTAACTTGCGTTATCCTCTAAAATATTGATTGAAACCAGGTTTAATCGACTGTTTCAGTGTGGTACCACATTACTACGTGATCCAAACCAGAAAAAACCCAGGATCAGTTCAACAAGTATGTGAAGAATACGAAAGTATGAGTCTGATGAGTGAAATTCCCCGACCTAACCTAGACCTAACATGTATTATTCTCAAAAATATTGATCGAAACCAGGTTTAATCGACTGTTTCAGTGTGGTACCACATTACTACGTGATCCAAACCAGAAAAAATCCAGGATCCGTTCAACAAGTATGTGAAGAATGCGAAAGTATGAATCAGATGAGTGGAAATCCCAGACCTAACCTAGACCTAACATGCGTTATCCTCTAAAATAATGATCCAAACCAGGTTCAATGGACTGTTTCAGTGTGGTACCATACTACTACGTGATCCAAACCAGAAAAAACCCAGGATCTGTTCAAAAAGTATGAGAAAAACGCGAAAGTATGAGCCTGATGAGGGCAAATCCAAGACCTATCCCAGACCTAACTTGCGTTGTCCTTTAAGATATTGATGGAAACCAAGTTTAATTGACTGTTTCAGTGTGGTACCACATTACTATGTGATCCAAACCAGAAAATAACCCAGGATCTGTTCAACGAGTATATGAACTGTGCGAAAGTATGAGTCTGATGAGGGCAAATCCCAGACCTATCCCAGACCTAACATGCGTTATCCTCTAAAATAATGATGGAAACCAGGTTTAATTGACTGTTTCAGTGTTGTACTTCATTACTACGTGATGCAATCCAGAAAAAGCCCAACATCTAGCCATCAAGTATGAGAAATATGCGAAAGAATGAGCCTGATGAGAGCAAATCCCAGACCTAACCTAGACATAACATTCTCTAAAATATTGATCGAAACCAGGTTTAATTGACTGTTTCAGTGTGGTCCCACATTACTACGTGATCCAAACCAGAAAATAACCCAGGATCTGTCAAACGAGTATGTGAAGTGTGCGAAAGTATGAGCCTGATGAGAGCAAATCCCAGACCTAACCTAGACCTAACATGAATTATTCTCTAAAATATTGATCGAAACTAGGTTTAATTGACTGTTTCAGTGTGGTCCCACATTACTACGTGATCCAAACCAGAAAAAACCCAGGATCCGTTCAACACGTATGTGAAGAATGCGAAAGTATGAGTCTGATGAGTGAAAATCCCAGGCCTAACCTAGACCTAACATGCGTTATCCTCAAAAATATTGATCGAAACCTGGTTTAATCGACTGTTTCAGTGTGGTACCACATTACTATGTGATCGAAACCAGAAAATAACCCAGGATCTGTTCAACGAGTATGTGAAGTGTGCGAAAGTATGAGTCTGATGAGGTCAAATCCCAAACCAATCCCAGACTTAACTTGCGTTATCCTCTAAAATATTGATCGAAACCAGGTTTAATCGACTGTTTCAGTGTGGTACCACATTACTACGTGATCCAAACCAGAAAAAACCCAGGATCCGTTCAACAAGTATGTGAAGAATGCGAAAGTATGAGTCTGATCAGTGAAAATCTCAGGCCTTACCTAGACCTAACTTGCGTTGTCCTCTAAAATATTGATTGAAACCAGGTTTAATTGACTGTTTCAGCGTGGTACCACATTACTACGTGATACAAACCAGAAACAGCCCAGGATCTAGCCATGAAGTATGAGAAATATGCGAAAGTATGAGCCTGATGAGGGCAAATCCTAGACCTAACCCAGACCTAACATGCGTTATCCTCTAAAATATTTATCAAGACCAGGTTTAATTGATTGTTTCAGTGTGGTCCCACATTACTAAGTGATGCAAACCAGAAAAAACCCAGGATCTGTATCAACGAGTATGTGAAGTGTGCGAAAGTATGAGAGTGATGGGGTCAAATCCCAGACCTATCCCAGACCTAACTTGCGTTATCCTCTAGAATATTGAGCGAAACCAGGTTTAATGAACTGTTTCAGTGTGGTCCCACATTACTACGTGATCCAAACCTGAAAAAACCCAGGATCAGTTCAACAAGTATGTGAAGAATGCGAAAGTATGAGTCTGATGAGTGAAAATCCCAGACCTAACCGAGGCCTAACATGCGTTATCCTCTAAAATATTGATTGAAACCAGGTTTAATTGACTGTATCAGCGTGGTACCACAGTACTACGTGATACAATCCAGAAACAGCCCAGGATCTAGCCATGAAGTATGAGAAATATGCGAAAGTATGAGCCTGATGAGGGCAAATCCTAGACCTAACCCAGACTTAACATGCGTTATCCTCTAAAATATTGATCCAAACCAGGTTTAATGGACTCTTTCAGTGTGGTACCACATTACTACGTGATCCAATCCTGAAATAGCCCAGGATCTAGCCATGAAGTATGAGAAATATGCGAAAGAATGAGCCTGATGAGAGCAAATCCCAGACCTAACCTAGACCTAACATGAATTATTCTCTAAAATATTGATCGAAACCAGGTTTAATTGACTGTTCCAGTGTTGTACTTCATTACTACGTGATGCAATCCAGAAAAAGTCCAGGATCTAGCCATCAAGTATGAGAAATATGCGAAAGAATGAGCCTGATGAGAGCAAATCCTTGACCTAACCTAGACCTAACATGAATTATTCTCTAAAATATTGATCGAAACCTGGTTTAATCGACTGTTTCAGTGTGGTACCACATTACTATGTGATCCAAACCAGAAAATAACCCAGGATCTGTTCAAGGACTATGTGAAGTGTGCGAAATTATGAGTCTGATGAGGTCAAATCCCTGACCTATCCCAGACCTAACTTGCGTTATCCTCTAAAATATTTATCACGACCAGGTTTAAATGCTTGTTTCAGTGAGGGCCCACATTACTACGTGATCCAAACCAGAAAAAACCCAGGATCCGTTCAACAAGTATGTGAAGAATGCGAAAGTATGAGTCTGATGAGTGAAAATCCCAGACCTAACCTAGACCTAACATGCGTTATCCTCTAAAATATTTATCAAGATCAGGTTTAATTGATTGTTTCAGTGTGGTACCACACTACTACGTGATCCAAACCAGAAAAAACCCAGGATCCGTTCAACAAGTATGTGAAGAATGCGAAAGTATGAGTCTGATGAGTGAAAATCCCCGACCTAACCTAGACCTAACATGCGTTATCCTCTAAAATATTGATCCAAACCAGGTTTAATGGACTGCTTCAGTGTGGTACCACACTACTACGTGATCCAAACCAGAAAAAACCCAGGATCTCTCAACATGTATGTGAAAAACGCGAAAGTATGAGCCTAATGAGGGCAAATCCCAGACCTAAACCAGACCTAACTTGCGTTATCCTCTAAAATATTGATCGAAACCAGGTTTAATTGACTGTTTCTGTGTTGTACTTCATTACTACGTGATGCAATCCAGAAAAAGCCCAGCATCTAGCCATCAAGTATGAGAAATATGCGAAAGAATGAGCCTGATGAGAGCAAATCCCAGACCTAACCTAGACCTAACATGTATTATTCTCAAAAATATTGATCGAAACCAGGTTTAATTGACTGTTTCAGTGTGGTCCCACATTACTACGTGATCCAAGCCAGAAAAAACCCGGGATCCGTACAACAAGTATGTGAAGAATGCGAAAGTATGAGTCTGATGAGTGAAAATCCCCGACCTAACCTAGACCTAACATGCGTTATCCTCTAAAATATTGATCCAAACCAGGTTTAATGGACTGTTTCAGTGTGGTACCACACTACTACGTGATCCAAACCAGAAAAAACCCAGGATCTGTTCAACAAGTATGTGAAGAATGCGTAAGTATGAGTCTGAGGAGTGAAAATCCCCGACCTAACCTAGACCTAACATGCGTTATCCTCTAAAATATTGATCCAAACCAGGTTTAATGGACTGTTTCAGTGTGGTACCACACTACTACGTGACCCAAACCAGAAAAAACCCAGGATCTGTTCAACAAGTATGTGAAAAACGCAAAAGTATGAGTCTGATGAGTGAAAATCCCAGGGCTAACCTAGACCTAACATGCGTTATCCTCTAAAATATTGATCGAAACCAGGTTTAATCGACTGTTTCAGTGTGGTACCACATTACTACGTGATCCAAACCAGAAAAAACCCAGGATCCGTTCAACAAGTATGTGAAGAATGCGAAAGTATGAGTCTGAGGAGTGAAAATCCCCGACCTAACCTAGACCTAACATGCGTTATCCTCTAAAATATTGATCCAAACCAGGTTTAATGGACTGTTTCAGTGTGGTACCACACTACTACATGATCCAAACCAGAAAAAACCCAGTATCTGTTCAACATGTATGTGAAAAACGCGAAAGTATGAGCCTGATGAGGGCAAATCCCAGACCTATCCCAGACCTAACTTGCGTTGTCCTCTAAGATATTAATGGAAACCAGGTTTAATTGACTGTCTCTGTGTTGTACTTCATTACTACCTGATGCAATCCAGAAAAAGCCCAGCATCTAGCCATCAAGTATGACAAATATGCGAAAGAATGAGCCTGATGAGAGCAAATCCAAGACCTAACCTAGACCTAACATGTATTATTCTCAAAAATATTGATCGAAACCAGGTTTAATTGACTGTTTCAGTGTGGTCCCACATTACTACGTGATCCAAACCAGAAAAAACCCGGGATCCGTACAACAAGTATGTGAAGAATGCGAAAGTATGAGTCTGATGAGTCAAAATCCCCGACCTAACCTAGACCTAACATGCGTTATCCTCTAAAATATTGATCCAAACCAGGTTTAATGGACTGTTTCAGTGTGGTACCACACTACTACGTGATCCAAACCAGAAAAAACCCAGGATCTGTTCAACATGTATGTGAAAAACGCGAAAGTATGAGCCTGATGAGGGCAAATCCCAGACCTATCCCAGACCTAACTTGCGTTGTCCTCTAAGATATTGATGGAAACCAGGTTCAATTGACTGTTTCTGTGTTGTACTTCATTACTACGTGATGCAATCCAGAAAAAGCCCAGCATGTAGCCATCAAGTATGAGAAATATGCGAAAGAATGAGCCTGATGAGAGCAAATCCCAGACCTAACCTAGACCTAACATGTATTATTCTCAAAAATATTGATCGAAACCAGGTTTAATTGACTGTTTCAGTGTGGTCCCACATTACTACGTGATCCAAACCAGAAAAAACCCAGGATCCGTACAACAAGTATGTGAAGAATGCGAAAGTATGAGTCTGATGAGTGAAAATCCCAGACCTAACATGCGTTATCCTCTAAAATATTGATCCAAACCAGGTTTAATGGACTGTTTCAGTGTGGTACCACTACTGATCCATACAGTGGTCCTACTACGTGATCCAAACCAGAAAAAACCCAGGATCTGTTCAACAAGTATGTGAAAAACGCGAAAGTATGAGCCTGATGAGGGCAAATCCCAGACCTATCCCAGACCTAACTTGCGTTGTCCTCTAAGATATTCATGGAAACCAGGTTTAATTGACTGTTTCTGTGTTGTACTTCATTACTACGTGATGCAATCCAGAAAAAGCCCAGCATCTAGCCATCAAGTATGAGAAATATGCGAAAGAATGAGCCTGATGAGAGCAAATCCCAGACCTAACCTAGACCTAACATGTATTATTCTCAAAAATATTGATCGAAACCAGGTTTAATTGACTGTTTCAGTGTGGTCCCACATTACTACGTGATCCAAACCAGAAAAAACCCAGGATCCGTACAACAAGTATGCGAAGAATGCGAAAGTATGAGCCTGATGAGTGAAAATCCCAGGCCTAACCTAGACCTAACATGCGTTATCCTCAATAATATTGATCGAAACTAGGTTTAATTGACTGTTTCAGTGTGGTCCTACATTACTACGTGATCCAAACCAGAAAATAACCCAGGATCTGTCAAACGAGTATGTGAAGTGTGCGGAAGTATGAGTCTGATGAGTGAAATTCCCAGACCTAACCTAGACCTAACATGCGTTATCCTCTAAAATATTGATCCAAACCAGGTTTAATGGACTGTTTCAGTGTGGTACCGCACTACTACGTGATCCAAACCAGAAAAAACCCAGGATCTGTTCAAAAAGTATGTGAAAAACGCGAAAGTATGAGCCTGATGAGGGCAAATCCAAGACCTATCCCGGACCTAACTTGCGTTTTCCTTTAAGATAATGATGGAAACCAGGTTTAAGTGACTGTTTCAGTGTTGTACTTCATTACTACGTGATGCAATCCAGAAAAAGCCCAGCATCTAGCCATCAAGTATGAGAAATATGCGAAAGAATGAGCCTAATGAGAGCAAATCCCAGACCTAACCTAGACATAACATGAATTATTCTCTAAAATATTGATCGAAACCAGGTTTAATTGACTGTTTCAGTGTGGTCCCACATTACTACGTGATCCAAACCAGAAAATAACCCAGGATCTGTCAAACGAGTATGTGAAGTGTGCGGAAGTATGAGCCTGATGAGAGCAAATCCCAGACCTAACCTAGACCTAACATGAATTATTCTCTAAAATATTGATCGAAACTAGGTTTAATTGACTGTTTCAGTGTGGTCCTACATTACTACGTGATCCAAACCAGAAAAAACCCAGGATCCGTTGAACAAGTATGTGAAGAATGCGAAAGTATGAGTCTGATGAGTGAAAATCCCAGGCCTAACCTAGACCTAACATGCGTTATCCTCAAAAATATTGATCGAAACCTGGTTTAATCGACTGTTTCAGTGTGGTACCACATTACTATGTGATCCAAACCAGAAAATAACCCAGGATCTGTTCAACGAGTATGTGAAGTGTGCGAAAGTATGAGTCTGATGAGGTCAAATCCCAAACCAATCCCTGACTTAACTTGCGTTATCCTCTAAAATATTGATCGAAACCAGGTTTAATCGACTGTTTCAGTGTGGTACCACATTACTACGTGATCCAAACCAGAAAAAACCCAGGATCCGTTCAACAAGTATGTGAACTAACCTAGACATAACATGAATTATTCTCTAAAATATTGATCGAAACCAGGTTTAATTGACTGTTTCAGTGTGGTCCCACATTACTACGTGATCCAAACCAGAAAATAACCCAGGATCTGTCAAACGAGTATGTGAAGTGTGCGGAAGTATGAGCCTGATGAGAGCAAATCCCAGACCTAACCTAGACCTAACATGAATTATTCTCTAAAATATTGATCGAAACTAGGTTTAATTGACTGTTTCAGTGTGGTCCTACATTACTACGTGATCCAAACCAGAAAAAACCCAGGATCCGTTGAACAAGTATGTGAAGAATGCGAAAGTATGAGTCTGATGAGTGAAAGTCCCAGGCCTAACCTAGACCTAACATGCGTTATCCTCAAAAATATTGATCGAAACCTGGTTTAATCGACTGTTTCAGTGTGGTACCACATTACTATGTGATCCAAACCAGAAAATAACCCAGGATCTGTTCAACGAGTATGTGAAGTGTGCGAAAGTATGAGTCTGATGAGGTCAAATCCCAAACCAATCCCAGACTTAACTTGCGTTATCCTCTAAAATATTGATCGAAACCAGGTTTAATCGACTGTTTCAGTGTGGTACCACATTACTACGTGATCCAAACCAGAAAAAACCCAGGATCCGTTCAACAAGTATGTGAAGAATGCGAATGTATGAGTCTGATCAGTGAAAATCTCAGGCCTTACCTAGACCTAACTTGCGTTGTCCTCTAAAATATTGATGAAAACCAGGTTTCATTGACTGTTTCAGTGTGGTACTACATTACTACGTGATGCAATCCAGAAAAAGCCCAGGAGCTAGCCATCAAGTATGAGAAATATGCGAAAGAATGAGCCTGATGAGAGCAAATCCCAGACCTAACCTAGACCTAACATGCGTTATCCTCTAAAATATTGAGCGAAACCAGGTTTAATGAACTGTTTCAGTGTGGTCCCACATTACTACATGATCCAAACCAGAAAAAACCCAGGATCCGTTCAACAAGTATGTGAAGAATGCGAAAGTATGAGTCTGATCCCCTCAGGGGCTGCCAGCCTTTCAGCTGCAGTACGGGCTTAACGAACCCGGGGTACCCGAGTCATACACACACCGTAAGCCTCCTGTTGGTCGTCACAACGACCCATTCACAATTCCCTATTGGTTTTGTGAATGGTACGTGACGGCAGGAGGAACGGGGGTCTTGGCTTAACCGCCTGGGCCACGAGTATGGCGACTCTATAAAATCGCCCTCCAATCCTAAGCTATGGTGCGCGGCGATGGGATGCATGGTTGGGGGAGAAGGCCCAATCCCAAGCGACCACCTCCGGGGAACCTGCCGAACCCCCGGAGTATATAGGCTTACCCGGGTAAGGCGGCTCTGCCCGGGCGGACCTTTTCTTCCGACCTGCTCGTGGGAATATTATGGAGTTCAATATTAAAACGGGGATGGGACGGGGTAAGTCAGAGGGGGAGGACGAAGGCGGTGTTGGGACTGGAGTGACGGCGCTCGCGCCGCCTCCAGCGCCTGGCCCGGCTTCGTGGAAGGTGGAGGAGGACGACGAGACTGCGTCAGTCTCGTCCTTCTCCTCCACCAGGAGCCTCATAGGCTCTAAGAGGAAGAGGGCGGGGCAGGCCGTCGTCGAGGTGGGCGGGGCGATGAGCCCGTCGGTGAGGCTGAGTTGCCTCAGGGACGAGGTGACCGAGGAGATATCGGAGAGGATCTCCTCGTCCCTGAGGCGGGTGGAGAAAGTCGCCGCTGCCTGCGCCTTTAAGGGGCAGAAAAGCGGTGGCGCGGAGGCCCTGAAGGCCGCGGCGGAGGAAATGAGGGAGGCGGCGCGGGAGCTCAGAGGGCGGAACGCCCGTCTGCAGCTCCTGTTGGAGGAGGAGCGACAGGGGAGGAGGAGGGCAGAGGCGCTGTGGAACAGCGCGGCCCTCCCTCCCATCCTCCCTCCTCCTCCACCGCCGCGTCCCTCGGCGGAGGTAAATAAGCGGAGTGCGGCGGCAGTGGTGCGGGGCACCGCGGGCGCCTCCACCCGCACTCCGCCCGTGAAGAAGTCCCCGTCCTCCTCAGAAGACGATCTTCTGAGGAGGATTGGGGACATGATTGATGGCAAGCTGGCCGCCTTCCGGGAGGAGCTCCTCGCCGGAAGAGCGGTCAGCAGGAAGGCGGTGCCTCCCCGACCTGTTCCGGTACAGTCGGGGAAGGCAAAGAAGGGCGGAGTGAAGGCTCCGCCCAGCGTTGCGGCACCAGGGCCCCGGGTCGCGACCCCCAAGGGGGGTGGTGTACCCGTGGTCGCGGTGGTCGCGTCCTCCACGGCACCCTCCCAAGGGGGGGTGGCGTGGAGTGAGGTGGTGGGGCGGAAGGCGAAGCGGGCGGCGAGGAAGGCCTCGCAACCGCGGCCTCCGCCTCCGCCGCCGGCGGCCAAGGTAAAGGCCGCGAAGGTCGGGAAGGCACGACCAGGTCGTCCCCCAAAAACGGCAGCGGTGACGCTGACCGTTGCGCAGGGGGGCGACCTGACCCTCGCGGAGGCGATGCGGCTCGCCAGGGAGAATATCTCCCTGGAAGAGCTGGGCATCGCCTCCGTGAGGGCGAAGAGGGCCGTGACCGGGGGTCTCTTGCTGGAGATCCCCGGTGCAGAAGGTGGCGCGAAGGCGGATCGTCTCGCCCAGAGGCTCCGGGAGCAGCTGGGCGAAAGAGGTGTCCGGGTCGCCCGGCCCACGAAGCGCACGGAGATGCGCGTTTGTGGGCTGGACGACTCGGTCAGCGCACAGGATGTGTCCCGTGCCCTTGCGAGGGCGGGGGACTGTCCTGTGGAGGACCTGCGGATCGGAGAGATCCGCAGGTCGCCCTCCGGCCTCGGGTCGGTGTGGGCCCGGTGCCCCCTCTCCGCCGCCCGTAAGGTGGCGGAATCCGGGAGGGTGTTGGTGGGGTGGGTTTCGGCGCGAGTGGAAATCCTCGCGCCGCGCCCGCTCCAGTGTCACCGCTGCCTCGAATTGGGGCACGTGAGGCAGTGGTGCACCTCGCCGGTGGACCGCAGCGGTCAGTGTTACCGCTGCGGTGCCAAAGAGCACCGTGCGAGCCAGTGCTCGGCGGCCCCCCACTGCCCGCTGTGTGCGGACATGGGGAGGCCAGCCGATCACAGGGTGGGGAGCAAGAAGTGTTCCCCCCCCCTCCCGGAAGGAGAGGAAGAGGCGGGCTGCACCGGCTCCGGTGCCGAGGGCGGTGGCATCGTCCTCCATGGAGGTGGACGGTGCTACGGGGACGGACGGCCGGGAGGAGGCTGGCGCGGCCATTAATTAATGCCGCCCCGCCTCCTCCTCCAGGCCAACCTCAACCACTGCCGCGCGGCACAGGACTTGATGTCCCAAGTCCTCGCGGAGTGGGGGGTTGGCCTGGCGGTCGCCGCCGAGCCGTACCGCGTCCCTGATCACCCTCATTGGGTGGGCGACGCGGACGGCTTGGTGGCGACGGTATGGGGAGGGGGCGACGGGTCCCCACCGTTCTCCTTGTTGGAGCGCGGTCGGGGATTCGTCGCCGTGGACTGGGGGGGAGTCGCTGTGGTGGGGTGCTACATTTCGCCCCGTAGCGGTCACGCTGCGTTCGAGCTGTACTTGGCCGAGGTCGCGGCATGCGTGCAGCGCTACGCGGCCCGGCCGGTGCTGGTCCTGGGGGATTTTAATGCCAAGTCGGTGGCTTGGGGATCCCCCAGGACCTCCGTTCGCGGCGGGATCCTGGGCGATTGGGCGGCGGGGCTCGACCTCCGGGTATTGAACCGGGGGTCGGAGCACACATGCGTGCGGCGATATGGGGGGTCCATCGTGGATGTTGGATTCGCGACCCCCAACGCCGTGCGCATGGTGTCGGGTTGGCACGTGGTCGCGGGGGCAGAGACACTCTCCGATCACCGGTACATCCGGATGGAGGTCTCTGCCGCCGCGAGTGCATCCCGACACGGCCGCCTGCGTGGCACCCCACCACGCCGCTGGGCGCTTCGGCGCCTGGACAAGGACGCCCTGATGGCAGCTGCCCTCGCTGCAACTTGGCCGCAGGGAGCGGCCGAGTTGCCGAGCATAGAGGAGGAGGTCGCCCGGCTCGGAGCATTGGTCGCGGGTATTTGCGACGCGGGGATGCCTCGGGTCGGGCGGGCTTCTCCTCGCCGGGCGGTGTACTGGTGGTCGGACGCGATCGCGGAGTTGCGAGTCGCGACTGTCCGCGCCCGACGCCAGTACACCCGCGCGCGCCGTCGTCAACGTACAGGCGACGGCGTGGCGCGAGCGAGGGCAGCTGATGACCTGTATGGAGCATACCGCGTGGCGCGGGTTGCTCTGCAGGTCGCCATCAAACGGGCCAAGACCCAGGCATGGAAGGAGCTCCTCCAGACCCTTGATGACGATCCATGGGGGCGCCCATATAAGGTGGTGCTGAATAAGCTCCGCCCGTGGGCGCCCCCCGTCACCGAGGGTCTTGACCCCCGGCTGCTGGAGGACGTGGTCAATACACTCTTCCCAATTGGGGAGAGGGGACCGCGTCCTCCGGCGGCGGCGGCTGTCCCAGTGGAGTGGACGGCCGAGCTGGGGGTCACGCAGGAGGAGCTGGCAGCGGCCATCAGACGGTTCGGGGTTCGTAACACGGCCCCGGGTCCGGATGGTGTGCCCGGCCGGGTTTGGGTCTTGACCCAGGGCGTCCTTGGGGCCGACCTCAGGCGGTTGTTCGACCGCTGCCTGAGGGACGGGCGATTCCCCCCCAGTTGGAAGGTGGCGAGGATGGTCCTCCTCCGGAAGGAGGGTCGGCGCGCGGAGTCTCCCTCCGCATACCGGCCCATTTGTCTCCTCGACGAGGTGGGCAAGCTCTTCGAGCGTGTGATTGCTGCCCGCCTCGTCGAGCACCTGTCGCGGGGTGATCCCGGTCTGGCCGACTGCCAGTTCGGTTTCCGGGGGGGCCGATCGACTATCGACGCGATAGGTCGTGTGAGGCCCCTCTCGGAGGCGGCCGTCTCCCGGGGAGGGGTGGCATTGGCAATATCCTTGGATATTGCCAATGCCTTTAACACCCTCCCCTGGGAAGAGATAAGGAGGGGACTCGAATATCATCGAGTCCCCCCTTGTCTCAGGGCGGTCGTCGGGGATTATCTCCGCGGCAGGTGGATCGAGTATCCGGGCCGGGATGGTGATATGCGGAGGGAGGTGTACTGCGGTGTTCCGCAGGGGTCGGTCCTCGGGCCACTCCTGTGGAACATCGCGTACGACTCGGTGTTGCGGGCCGGCCTCCCCGACGGCGTCAGCACGGTGTGTTATGCGGATGACACACTGGTGCTGGCCGTCGGGGCGCACTGGGGGAGGGCCATGCGTCGCGCGGAGGAGGGGTCGCAACGCGTCGTCGACCGGATCAGGGGGATGGGGATGACGGTGGCGGTCCATAAGACCGAGGTGATTGCGTTTCATTCACGTCGGCAGGATCCGCCACCCCCTCTGATCCGGGTGGGTGGGGCTGACATCGAGGTGAAGCCCCAGATCAGGTATCTAGGGCTGATCCTCGATAGCCACTGGCGTTTCGAGGAGCATTTCCGCTGCCTGGTCCCCCGGTTGGAAAGGATGGTTGCGTCTCTGGGCAGGATCCTGCCCAACCTGGGGGGCCCGGCGGGCCGAGTTCGTCGCCTCCATGTGGCAATGGTCCAGTCGGTGGCCCTATACGGGGCCCCCGTCTGGGCGGACGACCTGGCTGCCTCCCGGCGCAGCATGACTATGCTGCGTCGGGTGCAGAGGCGCATGGCGCTCAGGGTCGTCCGCGGGTATCGCACCATGTCACATGAGGCGGCGACGGTTCTAGCGGGGATGCCGCCCATGGACCTGCTCGCGCGGTCGCATGCGGTCATGTACCGGCACCGCGTCGACCGTCGCGCGGGGGTGGGGGCGGTCCCGGGCGGGCAGGAACCTGCTTGGGGCGATTTGAAGCGCCAGGCCCGGCAGTCCGTGTTGCTCGCGTGGCAGGAGCGGCTGGCTCTGCCAACCGCGGGGCACCGGACTGTCGGGGCTGTTCGGCCACTCCTGAAGGAGTGGCTGGACAGAGGCCATGGCAGCCTCACCTACCGGCTGGCACAGGTATTTTCCGGGCATGGCAGCTTCGGAAGATACCTGTGCCGGATAGGGAAGGAGCCGACGGCGCGTTGCTGCCACTGCGACGCTGAGCAGGACACGGCGGATCATACCCTGGAGGTATGCCCCGCGTGGGAGGGGGAGCGCCGTGTCCTGGTCGGCGTCGTCGGGCGGGATGTCTCGCTGCCGGGCGTGGTGCGCGCCATGCTCGGCAGCGAGGAGAAGTGGAGGGCCGTGGCCTCCTTCTGCGAGAACGTAATGTTGCAGAAGGAGGCCGCGGGGAGGGAGCGCGAGCTTCAGCGGCGCGCAGAAGCTCGCGCTCGTGCGGTGGCCCGAGGTCGTCGCCCGGTCGCGAGGCGTCGCGGGCGGCCGCCTCGGCGTGGCGGATGACCTAGGCTGGGAGCCAGGCGGCGCCGGGTCGGACCGGTTGGGGGTAGAAGTGCCTCCCCCTACCGGGCCGACGCAAGGGGAGGCACCCTCGGCGGTGTGGTGCGGCCATGAACGCCCGGCCGCCGAGGGGTGGAAACGGGGTCGCGAGCGGTTGCGAGTTGGGGCTCGCAGCCGCCACTAAACGCGGCCCCGGGACGGATAGCGGCGGGATGGAGTGGCCCCGTCTCGCCGCTATGAGGCAGTGTGTCTACTGGGGGGACCGATTGTCCCCCCGGGGGATGGGCGCGAAAGCGCGGGCACGGGGAGGATACCGGAAGAATGCTTCGAGCGATTCCCGGTATCCTCCCAAAGCGTGCCGAAGGGTCACCGTGGGGTTTTTAGTGGGTAGGTCCCGCGCCTGTCGTTGTACGGGCGCGGGGAATCCCACACACCCCTCCCACCTCTCCCCAAGGAGGTGTGAGGGAGTCTTTCGAAGATTTTCCCCACGACAAAAAAAAAAAAAAAAAAAAAAAAAAAAAAAAAGTATGAGTCTGATCAGTGAAAATCTCAGGCCTTACCTAGACCTAACTTGCGTTGTCCTCTAAAATATTGATGAAAACCAGGTTTCATTGACTGTTTCAGTGTGGTACTACATTACTACGTGATGCAATCCAGAAAAAGCCCAGGATCTAGCCATCAAGTATGAGAAATATGCGAAAGAATGAGCCTAATGAGAGCAAATCCCAGACCTAACCTAGACCTAACATGCGTTATCCTCTAAAATATTGAGCGAAACCAGGCTTAATGAACTGTTTCAGTGTGGTCCCACATTACTACGTGATCCAAACCAGAAAAAACCCAGGATCAGTTCAACAAGTATGTGAAGAATGCGAAAGTATGAGTCTGATGAGTGATAATCCCAGACCTAACCGAGGCCTAACATGCGTTATCCTCTAAAATATTGATTGAAACAAGGTTTAATTGACTGTTTCAGCGTGGTACCACATTACTACGTGATACAATCCAGAAACAGCCCAGGATCTAGCCATGAAGTATGAGAAATATGCGAAAGTATGAGCCTGATGAGGGCAAATCCTAGACCTAACCCAGACCTAACATGCGTTATCCTCTAAAATATTTATCAAGACCAGGTTTAATTGGGTGTTTCAGTGTGGTTCCACATTACTAAGTGATCCAAACCAGAAAAAACCCAGGATCTGTTCAACATGTATGAGAAATATGCGAAAGAATGAGCCTGATGAAAGCAAATCCCAGAACTAACCTAGACGTCACATGAATTATTCTCTAAAATATTGATCGAAACCTGGTTTAATCGACTCTTTCAGTGTGGTACCACATTACTATGTTATCCAAACCAGAAAATAACCCAGGATCTGTTCAACGAGT
The DNA here is from genome assembly GCF_051014445.1 of Colletes latitarsis. NCBI lineage: Eukaryota > Metazoa > Arthropoda > Insecta > Hymenoptera > Colletidae > Colletes > Colletes latitarsis. Next base: position 24,764,389 of record NW_027488366.1, on the reverse strand, counting down.
ATGTGAAGTGTGCGAAAGTATGAGTCTGATGGGGTCAAATCCCAGACCTATCCCAGACCTAACTTGCGTTATCCTCTAAAATATTGATTGAAACTAGGTTTAATCGACTGTTTCAGTGTGGTACCACATTACTACGTGATCCAAACCAGAAAAAACCCAGGATCAGTTCAACAAGTATGTGAAGAATGCGAAAGTATGAGTCTGATGAGTGAAAATCCCAGGGCTAACCTAGACCTAACATGCGTTATCCTCTAAAATATTGATCCAAACCAGGTTTAATGGACTCTTTCAGTGTGGTACCACACTACTACGTGATACAAACCAGAAAAAACCCAGGATCTGTTCAACAAGTATGTGAAAAACGCGAAAGTATGAGCCTGATGAGGGCAAATGCCAGACCTATCCCAGACCTAACTTGCGTTGTCCTCTAAGATATTGATGGAAACCAGGTTTGATTGACTGTTTCAGTGTTGCACTTCATTACTACGTGATGCAATCCAGAAAAAGCCCAGGATCTAGCCATCAAGTATGAGAAATATGCGAAAGAATGAGCCTGATGAGAGCAAATCCCAGACCTAACCTAGACCTAACATGAATTATTCTCCAAAATGTTGATCGAAACCAGGTTTAATTGACTGTTTCAGTGTGGTCCCACATTACTACGTGATCCAAACCAGAAAAAACCTAGGATCCGTTCAACAAGTATGTGAAGAATGCGAAAGTATGAGCCTGACGAGTGAAAATCCCAGGCCTAACCTAGACCTAACATGCGTTATCCTCAAAAATATTGATCGAAACCTGGTTTAATCGACTGTTTCAGTGTGGTACCACATCACTACGTGATCCAAACCAGAAAATACCCAGGATCTGTTCAACGAGTATGTGAAGTGTGCGAAAGTGTGAGTCTGATGAGGGCAAATCCCAGACCTATCCCAGACCTAACTTGCGTTGTCCTCTAAGATATTGATGGAAACCAGGTTTAATTGACTGTTTCAGTGTGGTCCCACATTACTACGTGATCCAAACCAGAAAAAACCCGGGATCCGTACAACAAGTATGTGAAGAATGCGAAAGTATGAGTCTGATGAGTGAAATTCCCCGACCTAACCTAGACCTAACATGTATTATTCTCAAAAATATTGATCGAAACCAGGTTTAATTGACTGTTTCAGTGTGGTCCCACATTACTACGTGATCCAAACCAGAAAAAACCCAGGATCCGTACAACAAGTATGCGAAGAATGCGAAAGTATGAGCCTGATGGGTGAAAATCCCAGGCCTAACCTAGACCTAACATGCGTTATCCTCAAAAATATTGGTCGAAACCTGGTATAATCGACTGTTTCAGTGTGGTACCACATTACTATGTGATCCAAACCAGAAAATAACCCAGGATCTGTTCAACGAGTATGTGAAGTGTGCGAAAGTATGAGTCTGATGAGTGAAATTCCCAGACCTAACCTAGACCTAACATGCGTTATCCTCTAAAATATTGATCCAAGTCAGGTTTAATGGACTGTTTCAGTGTGGTACCACACTACTACGTGATCCAAACCAGAAAAAACCCAGGATCTGTTCAAAAAGTATGTGAAAAACGCGAAAGTATGAGCCTGATGAGGGCAAATCCAAGACCTATCCCAGACCTAACTTGCGTTCTCCTCTAAGAGTTTGATGGAAACCAGGTTTAATTGACTGTTTCAGTGTGGTACCACATTACTACGTGATCTAATCCAGAAATAGCCCAGGATCTAGCCATGAAGTATGAGAAATATGCGGAAGTATGAGCCTGACGAGGGCAAATCCTAGACCTAACCCAGACCTGACATGCGTTATCCTCTAAAATATTTATCAAGACCAGGTTTAATTGATTGTTTCAGTGTAGTTCCACATTACTACGTGATCCAAACCAGAAAAAACCCAGGATCTGATCAACGAGTATGTGAAGTGTGCGAAAGTATGAGTCTGATGAGGGCAAATCCCCGACCTATCCCAGACCTAACATGCGTTATCCTCTAAAATATTTATCAAGACAAGGTTTAATTGATTGTTTCAGTGTGGTCCCACATTACTACGTGATCCAAACCAGAAAAAACCCATGATCCGTTCAACAAGTATGTGAAAAACGCGAAAGTATGAGCCTGATGAGGGCAAATCCCAGACCTATCCCGGACCTAACTTGCGTTGTCCTCTAAGATATTGATGGAAACCAGGTTTAATTGACTGTTTCTGTGTTGTACTTCATTACTACGTGATGCAATCCAGAAAAAGCCCAGCATCTAGCCATCAAGTATGAGAAATATGCGAAAGAATGAGCCTGATGAGCGCAAATCCAAGTCCTAACCTAGACATAACATGTATTATTCTCAAAAATATTGATCGAAACCAGGTTTAATTGATTGTTTCAGTGTGGTCCCACATTACTACGTGATCCAAACCAGAAAAAACCCAGGATCCGTACAACAAGTATGTGAAGAATGCGAAAGTATGAGTCTGATGAGTGAAAATCCCAGGGCTAACCTAGAGCTAACATGCGTTATCCTCTAAAATATTGATCCAAACCAGGTTTAATGGACTCTTTCAGTGTGGTACCACACTACTACGTGATACAAACCAGAAAAAACCCAGGATCTGTTCAACAAGTATGTGAAAAACGCGAAAGTATGAGCCTGATGAGGGCAAATGCCAGACCTATCCCAGACCTAACTTGCGTTGTCCTCTAAGATATTGATGGAAACCAGGTTTGATTGACTGTTTCAGTGTTGCACTTCATTACTACGTGATGCAATCCAGAAAAAGCCCAGGATCTAGTCATCAAGTATGAGAAATATGCGAAAGAATGAGCCTGATGAGAGCAAATCCCAGACCTAACCTAGACCTAACATGAATTATTCTCCAAAATGTTGATCGAAACCAGGTTTAATTGACTGTTTCAGTGTGGTCCCACATTACTACGTGATCCAAACCAGAAAAAACCTAGGATCCGTTCAACAAGTATGTGAAGAATGCGAAAGTATGAGCCTGACGAGTGAAAATCCCAGGCCTAACCTAGACCTAACATGCGTTATCCTCAAAAATATTGATCGAAACCTGGTTTAATCGACTGTTTCAGTGTGGTACCACATCACTACGTGATCCAAACCAGAAAATACCCAGGATCTGTTCAACGAGTATGTGAAGTGTGCGAAAGTGTGAGTCTGATGAGGGCAAATCCCAGACCTATCCCAGACCTAACTTGCGTTGTCCTCTAAGATATTGATGGAAACCAGGTTTAATTGACTGTTTCAGTGTGGTCCCACATTACTACGTGATCCAAACCAGAAAAAACCCGGGATCCGTACAACAAGTATGTGAAGAATGCGAAAGTATGAGTCTGATGAGTGAAATTCCCCGACCTAACCTAGACCTAACATGTATTATTCTCAAAAATATTGATCGAAACCAGGTTTAATTGACTGTTTCAGTGTGGTCCCACATTACTACGTGATCCAAACCAGAAAAAACCCAGGATCCGTACAACAAGTATGCGAAGAATGCGAAAGTATGAGCCTGATGGGTGAAAATCCCAGGCCTAACCTAGACCTAACATGCGTTATCCTCAAAAATATTGGTCGAAACCTGGTATAATCGACTGTTTCAGTGTGGTACCACATTACTATGTGATCCAAACCAGAAAATAACCCAGGATCTGTTCAACGAGTATGTGAAGTGTGCGAAAGTATGAGTCTGATGAGTGAAATTCCCAGACCTAACCTAGACCTAACATGCGTTATCCTCTAAAATATTGATCCAAGTCAGGTTTAATGGACTGTTTCAGTGTGGTACCACACTACTACGTGATCCAAACCAGAAAAAACCCAGGATCTGTTCAAAAAGTATGTGAAAAACGCGAAAGTATGAGCCTGATGAGGGCAAATCCAAGACCTATCCCAGACCTAACTTGCGTTCTCCTCTAAGAGTTTGATGGAAACCAGGTTTAATTGACTGTTTCAGTGTGGTACCACATTACTACGTGATCTAATCCAGAAATAGCCCAGGATCTAGCCATGAAGTATGAGAAATATGCGGAAGTATGAGCCTGACGAGGGCAAATCCTAGACCTAACCCAGACCTGACATGCGTTATCCTCTAAAATATTTATCAAGACCAGGTTTAATTGATTGTTTCAGTGTAGTTCCACATTACTACGTGATCCAAACCAGAAAAAACCCAGGATCTGATCAACGAGTATGTGAAGTGTGCGAAAGTATGAGTCTGATGAGGGCAAATCCCCGACCTATCCCAGACCTAACATGCGTTATCCTCTAAAATATTTATCAAGACAAGGTTTAATTGATTGTTTCAGTGTGGTCCCACATTACTACGTGATCCAAACCAGAAAAAACCCATGATCCGTTCAACAAGTATGTGAAAAACGCGAAAGTATGAGCCTGATGAGGGCAAATCCCAGACCTATCCCAGACCTAACTTGCGTTGTCCTCTAAGATATTGATGGAAACCAGGTTTAATTGACTGTTTCTGTGTTGTACTTCATTACTACGTGATGCAATCCAGAAAAAGCCCAGCATCTAGCCATCAAGTATGAGAAATATGCGAAAGAATGAGCCTGATGAGCGCAAATCCAAGTCCTAACCTAGACATAACATGTATTATTCTCAAAAATATTGATCGAAACCAGGTTTAATTGATTGTTTCAGTGTGGTCCCACATTACTACGTGATCCAAACCAGAAAAAACCCAGGATCCGTACAACAAGTATGTGAAGAATGCGAAAGTATGAGTCTGATGAGTGAAAATCCCAGGGCTAACCTAGACCTAACATGCGTTATCCTCTAAAATATTGATCCAAACCAGGTTTAATGGACTCTTTCAGTGTGGTACCACACTACTACGCGATACAAACCAGAAAAAACCCAGGATCTGTTCAACAAGTATGTGAAAAACGCGAAAGTATGAGCCTGATGAGGGCAAATGCCAGACCTATCCCAGACCTAACTTGCGTTGTCCTCTAAGATATTGATGGAAACCAGGTTTGATTGACTGTTTCAGTGTTGCACTTCATTACTACGTGATGCAATCCAGAAAAAGCCCAGGATCTAGCCATCAAGTATGAGAAATATGCGAAAGAATGAGCCTGATGAGAGCAAATCCCAGACCTAACCTAGACCTAACATGAATTATTCTCCAAAATGTTGATCGAAACCAGGTTTAATTGACTGTTTCAGTGTGGTCCCACATTACTACGTGATCCAAACCAGAAAAAACCTAGGATCCGTTCAACAAGTATGTGAAGAATGCGAAAGTATGAGCCTGACGAGTGAAAATCCCAGGCCTAACCTAGACCTAACATGCGTTATCCTCAAAAATATTGATCGAAACCTGGTTTAATCGACTGTTTCAGTGTGGTACCACATCACTACGTGATCCAAACCAGAAAATACCCAGGATCTGTTCAACGAGTATGTGAAGTGTGCGAAAGTGTGAGTCTGATGAGGGCAAATCCCAGACCTATCCCAGACCTAACTTGCGTTGTCCTCTAAGATATTGATGGAAACCAGGTTTAATTGACTGTTTCAGTGTGGTCCCACATTACTACGTGATCCAAACCAGAAAAAACCCGGGATCCGTACAACAAGTATGTGAAGAATGCGAAAGTATGAGTCTGATGAGTGAAATTCCCCGACCTAACCTAGACCTAACATGTATTATTCTCAAAAATATTGATCGAAACCAGGTTTAATTGACTGTTTCAGTGTGGTCCCACATTACTACGTGATCCAAACCAGAAAAAACCCAGGATCCGTACAACAAGTATGCGAAGAATGCGAAAGTATGAGCCTGATGGGTGAAAATCCCAGGCCTAACCTAGACCTAACATGCGTTATCCTCAAAAATATTGGTCGAAACCTGGTATAATCGACTGTTTCAGTGTGGTACCACATTACTATGTGATCCAAACCAGAAAATAACCCAGGATCTGTTCAACGAGTATGTGAAGTGTGCGAAAGTATGAGTCTGATGAGTGAAATTCCCAGACCTAACCTAGACCTAACATGCGTTATCCTCTAAAATATTGATCCAAGTCAGGTTTAATGGACTGTTTCAGTGTGGTACCACACTACTACGTGATCCAAACCAGAAAAAACCCAGGATCTGTTCAAAAAGTATGTGAAAAACGCGAAAGTATGAGCCTGATGAGGGCAAATCCAAGACCTATCCCAGACCTAACTTGCGTTCTCCTCTAAGAGTTTGATGGAAACCAGGTTTAATTGACTGTTTCAGTGTGGTACCACATTACTACGTGATCTAATCCAGAAACAGCCCAGGATCTAGCCATGAAGTATGAGAAATATGCGAAAGTATGAGCCTGATGAGGGCAAATCCTAGACCTAACCCAGACCTAACATGCGTTATCCTCTAAAATATTTATCAAGACCAGGTTTAATTGGGTGTTTCAGTGTGGTTCCACATTACTAAGTGATCCAAACCAGAAAAAACCCAGGATCTGTTCAACATGTATGAGAAATATGCGAAAGAATGAGCCTGATGAAAGCAAATCCCAGAACTAACCTAGACGTCACATGAATTATTCTCTAAAATATTGATCGAAACCTGGTTTAATCGACTCTTTCAGTGTGGTACCACATTACTATGTTATCCAAACCAGAAAATAACCCAGGATCTGTTCAACGAGTATGTGAAGTGTGCGAAAGTATGAGTCTGATGGGGTCAAATCCCAGACCTATCCCAGACCTAACTTGCGTTATCCTCTAAAATATTGATTGAAACTAGGTTTAATCGACTGTTTCAGTGTGGTACCACATTACTACGTGATCCAAACCAGAAAAAACCCAGGATCAGTTCAACAAGTATGTGAAGAATGCGAAAGTATGAGTCTGATGAGTCAAAATCCCAGGGCTAACCTAGACCTAACATGCGTTATCCTCTAAAATATTGATCCAAACCAGGTTTAATGGACTCTTTCAGTGTGGTACCACACTACTACGTGATACAAACCAGAAAAAACCCAGGATCTGTTCAACAAGTATGTGAAAAACGCGAAAGTATGAGCCTGATGAGGGCAAATGCCAGACCTATCCCAGACCTAACTTGCGTTGTCCTCTAAGATATTGATGGAAACCAGGTTTGATTGACTGTTTCAGTGTTGCACTTCATTACTACGTGATGCAATCCAGAAAAAGCCCAGGATCTAGCCATCAAGTATGAGAAATATGCGAAAGAATGAGCCTGATGAGAGCAAATCCCAGACCTAACCTAGACCTAACATGAATTATTCTCCAAAATGTTGATCGAAACCAGGTTTAATTGACTGTTTCAGTGTGGTCCCACATTACTACGTGATCCAAACCAGAAAAAACCTAGGATCCGTTCAACAAGTATGTGAAGAATGCGAAAGTATGAGCCTGACGAGTGAAAATCCCAGGCCTAACCTAGACCTAACATGCGTTATCCTCAAAAATATTGATCGAAACCTGGTTTAATCGACTGTTTCAGTGTGGTACCACATCACTACGTGATCCAAACCAGAAAATACCCAGGATCTGTTCAACGAGTATGTGAAGTGTGCGAAAGTGTGAGTCTGATGAGGGCAAATCCCAGACCTATCCCAGACCTAACTTGCGTTGTCCTCTAAGATATTGATGGAAACCAGGTTTAATTGACTGTTTCAGTGTGGTCCCACATTACTACGTGATCCAAACCAGAAAAAACCCGGGATCCGTACAACAAGTATGTGAAGAATGCGAAAGTATGAGTCTGATGAGTGAAATTCCCCGACCTAACCTAGACCTAACATGTATTATTCTCAAAAATATTGATCGAAACCAGGTTTAATTGACTGTTTCAGTGTGGTCCCACATTACTACGTGATCCAAACCAGAAAAAACCCAGGATCCGTACAACAAGTATGCGAAGAATGCGAAAGTATGAGCCTGATGGGTGAAAATCCCAGGCCTAACCTAGACCTAACATGCGTTATCCTCAAAAATATTGGTCGAAACCTGGTATAATCGACTGTTTCAGTGTGGTACCACATTACTATGTGATCCAAACCAGAAAATAACCCAGGATCTGTTCAACGAGTATGTGAAGTGTGCGAAAGTATGAGTCTGATGAGTGAAATTCCCAGACCTAACCTAGACCTAACATGCGTTATCCTCTAAAATATTGATCCAAGTCAGGTTTAATGGACTGTTTCAGTGTGGTACCACACTACTACGTGATCCAAACCAGAAAAAACCCAGGATCTGTTCAAAAAGTATGTGAAAAACGCGAAAGTATGAGCCTGATGAGGGCAAATCCAAGACCTATCCCAGACCTAACTTGCGTTCTCCTCTAAGAGTTTGATGGAAACCAGGTTTAATTGACTGTTTCAGTGTGGTACCACATTACTACGTGATCTAATCCAGAAACAGCCCAGGATCTAGCCATGAAGTATGAGAAATATGCGAAAGTATGAGCCTGATGAGGGCAAATCCTAGACCTAACCCAGACCTAACATGCGTTATCCTCTAAAATATTTATCAAGACCAGGTTTAATTGGGTGTTTCAGTGTGGTTCCACATTACTAAGTGATCCAAACCAGAAAAAACCCAGGATCTGTTCAACATGTATGAGAAATATGCGAAAGAATGAGCCTGATGAAAGCAAATCCCAGAACTAACCTAGACGTCACATGAATTATTCTCTAAAATATTGATCGAAACCTGGTTTAATCGACTCTTTCAGTGTGGTACCACATTACTATGTTATCCAAACCAGAAAATAACCCAGGAGCTGTTCAACGAGTATGTGAAGTGTGCGAAAGTATGAGTCTGATGGGGTCAAATCCCAGACCTATCCCAGACCTAACTTGCGTTATCCTCTAAAATATTGATTGAAACTAGGTTTAATCGACTGTTTCAGTGTGGTACCACATTACTACGTGATCCAAACCAGAAAAAACCCAGGATCAGTTCAACAAGTATGTGAAGAATGCGAAAGTATGAGTCTGATGAGTGAAAATCCCAGGGCTAACCTAGACCTAACATGCGTTATCCTCTAAAATATTGATCCAAACCAGGTTTAATGGACTCTTTCAGTGTGGTACCACACTACTACGTGATACAAACCAGAAAAAACCCAGGATCTGTTCAACAAGTATGTGAAAAACGCGAAAGTATGAGCCTGATGAGGGCAAATGCCAGACCTATCCCAGACCTAACTTGCGTTGTCCTCTAAGATATTGATGGAAACCAGGTTTGATTGACTGTTTCAGTGTTGCACTTCATTACTACGTGATGCAATCCAGAAAAAGCCCAGGATCTAGCCATCAAGTATGAGAAATATGCGAAAGAATGAGCCTGATGAGAGCAAATCCCAGACCTAACCTAGACCTAACATGAATTATTCTCCAAAATGTTGATCGAAACCAGGTTTAATTGACTGTTTCAGTGTGGTCCCACATTACTACGTGATCCAAACCAGAAAAAACCTAGGATCCGTTCAACAAGTATGTGAAGAATGCGAAAGTATGAGCCTGACGAGTGAAAATCCCAGGCCTAACCTAGACCTAACATGCGTTATCCTCAAAAATATTGATCGAAACCTGGTTTAATCGACTGTTTCAGTGTGGTACCACATCACTACGTGATCCAAACCAGAAAATACCCAGGATCTGTTCAACGAGTATGTGAAGTGTGCGAAAGTGTGAGTCTGATGAGGGCAAATCCCAGACCTATCCCAGACCTAACTTGCGTTGTCCTCTAAGATATTGATGGAAACCAGGTTTAATTGACTGTTTCAGTGTGGTCCCACATTACTACGTGATCCAAACCAGAAAAAACCCGGGATCCGTACAACAAGTATGTGAAGAATGCGAAAGTATGAGTCTGATGAGTGAAATTCCCCGACCTAACCTAGACCTAACATGTATTATTCTCAAAAATATTGATCGAAACCAGGTTTAATTGACTGTTTCAGTGTGGTCCCACATTACTACGTGATCCAAACCAGAAAAAACCCAGGATCCGTACAACAAGTATGCGAAGAATGCGAAAGTATGAGCCTGATGGGTGAAAATCCCAGGCCTAACCTAGACCTAACATGCGTTATCCTCAAAAATATTGGTCGAAACCTGGTATAATCGACTGTTTCAGTGTGGTACCACATTACTATGTGATCCAAACCAGAAAATAACCCAGGATCTGTTCAACGAGTATGTGAAGTGTGCGAAAGTATGAGTCTGATGAGTGAAATTCCCAGACCTAACCTAGACCTAACATGCGTTATCCTCTAAAATATTGATCCAAGTCAGGTTTAATGGACTGTTTCAGTGTGGTACCACACTACTACGTGATCCAAACCAGAAAAAACCCAGGATCTGTTCAAAAAGTATGTGAAAAACGCGAAAGTATGAGCCTGATGAGGGCAAATCCAAGACCTATCCCAGACCTAACTTGCGTTCTCCTCTAAGAGTTTGATGGAAACCAGGTTTAATTGACTGTTTCAGTGTGGTACCACATTACTACGTGATCTAATCCAGAAATAGCCCAGGATCTAGCCATGAAGTATGAGAAATATGCGGAAGTATGAGCCTGACGAGGGCAAATCCTAGACCTAACCCAGACCTGACATGCGTTATCCTCTAAAATATTTATCAAGACCAGGTTTAATTGATTGTTTCAGTGTAGTTCCACATTACTACGTGATCCAAACCAGAAAAAACCCAGGATCTGATCAACGAGTATGTGAAGTGTGCGAAAGTATGAGTCTGATGAGGGCAAATCCCCGACCTATCCCAGACCTAACATGCGTTATCCTCTAAAATATTTATCAAGACAAGGTTTAATTGATTGTTTCAGTGTGGTCCCACATTACTACGTGATCCAAACCAGAAAAAACCCATGATCCGTTCAACAAGTATGTGAAAAACGCGAAAGTATGAGCCTGATGAGGGCAAATCCCAGACCTATCCCAGACCTAACTTGCGTTGTCCTCTAAGATATTGATGGAAACCAGGTTTAATTGACTGTTTCTGTGTTGTACTTCATTACTACGTGATGCAATCCAGAAAAAGCCCAGCATCTAGCCATCAAGTATGAGAAATATGCGAAAGAATGAGCCTGATGAGCGCAAATCCAAGTCCTAACCTAGACATAACATGTATTATTCTCAAAAATATTGATCGAAACCAGGTTTAATTGATTGTTTCAGTGTGGTCCCACATTACTACGTGATCCAAACCAGAAAAAACCCAGGATCCGTACAACAAGTATGTGAAGAATGCGAAAGTATGAGTCTGATGAGTGAGAATCCCAGGCCTAACCTAGACCTAACATGCGTTATCCTCAAAAATATTGATCGAAACCTGGTATAATCGACTGTTTCAGTGTGGTACCACATTACTATGTGATCCAAACCAGAAAATAACCCAGGATCTGTTCAACGAGTATGTGAAGTGTGCGAAAGTATGAGTCTGATGAGGTCAAATCCCAAACCAATCCCAGACTTAACTTGCGTTATCCTCTAAAATATTGATCGAAACCAGGTTTAATCGACTGTTTCAGTGTGGTACCACATTACTACGTGATCCAAACCAGAAGAAACCCAGGATCCGTTCAACAAGTATGTGAAGAATGCGAATGTATGAGTCTGATCAGTGAAAATCTCAGGCCTTACCTAGACCTAACTTGCGTTGTCCTCTAAAATATTCATGAAAACCAGGTTTCATTGACTGTTTCAGTGTGGTACTACATTACTACGTGATGCAATCCAGAAAAAGCCCAGGATCTAGCCATCAAGTATGAGAAATATGCGAAAGAATGAGCCTGATGAGAGCAAATCCCAGACCTAACCTAGACCTAACATGCGTTATCCTCTAAAATATTGAGCGAAACCAGGTTTAATGAACTGTTTCAGTGTGGTCCCACATTACTACGTGATCCAAACCAGAAAAAACCCAGGATCCGTTTAACAAGTATGTGAAGAATGCGAAAGTATGAGTCTGATGAGTGAAAATCCCAGACCTAACCGAGGCCTAACATGCGTCATCCTCTAAAATATTGATTGAAACCAGGTTTAATTGACTGTTTCAGCGTGGTACCACATTACTACGTGATACAATCCAGAAACAGCCCAGGATCTAGCCATGAAGTATGAGAAATATGCGAAAGTATGAGCCTGATGAGGGCAAATCCTAGACCTAACCCAGACCTAACATGCGTTATCCTCTAAAATATTTATCAAGACCAGGTTTAATTGATTGTTTCAGTGTGGTCCCACATTACTAAGTGATGCAAACCAGAAAAAACCCAGGATCTGTTCAACGAGTATGTGAAGTGTGCGAAAGTATGAGACAAATGGGGTCAAATCCCAGACCTATCCCAGACCTAACTTGCGTTATCCTCTAAAATATTGATTGAAACAAGGTTTAATCGACTGTTTCAGTGTGGTACCACATTACTACGTGATCCAAACCAGAAAAAACCCAGGATCAGTTCAACAAGTATGTGAAGAATGCGAAAGTATGAGACAGATGAGTGAAAATCCCAGACCTAACCCAGGCCTAACATGCGTCATCCTCTAAAATATTGATTGAAACCAGGTTTAATTGACTGTTTCAGCGTGGTACCACATTACTACGTGATACAATCCAGAAACAGCCCAGGATCTAGCCATGAAGTATGAGAAATATGCGAAAGAATGAGCCTGATGAGAGCAAATCCCAGACCTAACCTAGACATCACATGAATTATTCTCTAAAATATTGATCGAAACCTGGTTTAATCGACTGTTTCAGTGTGGTACCACATTACTATGTTATCCAAACCAGAAAATAACCCAGGATCTGTTCAACGAGTATGTGAAGTGTGCGAAAGTATGAGTCTGATGGGGTCAAATCCCAGACCTATCCCAGACCTAACTTGCGTTATCCTCTAAAATATTGATTGAAACCAGGTTTAATCGACTGTTTCAGTGTGGTACCATATTACTATGTGATCTAATCCAGAAATAGCCCAGGATCTAGCCATGAAGTATGAGAAATATGCGAAAGTATGAGTCTGATGAGTGAAAATCCCAGGGCTAACCTAGACCTAACATGCGTTATCCTCTAAAATATTGATCCAAACCAGGTTTAATGGACTCTTTCAGTGTGGTACCACACTACTACGTGATACAAACCAGAAAAAACCCAGGATCTGTTCAACAAGTATGTGAAAAACGCGAAAGTATGAGCCTGATGAGGGCAAATCCCAGACCTATCCCAGACCTAACTTGCGTTGTCCTCTAAGATATTGATGGAAACCAGGTTTAATTGACTGTTTCAGTGTTGTACTTCATTACTACGTGACGCAATCCAGAAAAAGCCCAGGATCTAGCCATGAAGTATGAGAAATATGCGAAAGTATGAGTCTGATGAGTGAAAATCCCAGGGCTAACCTAGACCTAACATGCGTTATCCTCTAAAATATTGATCGCAACCAGGTTTAATCGACTGTTTCAGTGTGGTACCACATCACTACGTGATCCAAACCAGAAAATACCCAGGATCTGTTCAACGAGTATGTGAAGTGTGCGAAAGTGTGAGTCTGATGAGGTCAAATCCCAGACCAATCCCAGACTTAACTTTCGTTATCCTCTAAAATATTGATCGCAACCAGGTTTAATCGACTGTTTCAGTGTGGTCCCACATTACTACGTGATCCAAACCAGAAAAAACCCAGGATCAGTTCAACAAGTATGTGAAGAATGCGAAAGTATGAGTCTGATGAGTGAAAATCCCAGACCTAACCGAGGCCTAACATGCGTTATCCTCTAAAATATTGATTGAAACCAGGTTTAATTGACTGTTTCAGCGTGGTACCACATTACAACGTGATACAATCCAGAAACAGCCCAGGATCTAGCCATGAATTATGAGAAATATGCGAAAGTATGAGCCTGATGAGGGCAAATCCTAGACCTAACCCAGACCTAACATGCGTTATCCTCTAAAATATTTAACAAGACCAGGTTTAATTGGGTGTTTCAGTGTGGTTCCACATTACTAAGTGATCCAAACCAGAAAAAACCCAGGATCTGTTCAACATGTATGAGAAATATGCGAAAGAATGAGCCTGATGAAAGCAAATCCCAGACCTAACCTAGACGTCACATGAATTATTCTCTAAAATATTGATCGAAACCTGGTTTAATCGACTCTTTCAGTGTGGTACCACATTACTATGTTATCCAAACCAGAAAATAACCCAGGATCTGTTCAACGAGTATGTGAAGTGTGCGAAAGTATGAGTCTGATGGGGTCAAATCCCAGACCTATCCCAGACCTAACTTGCGTTATCCTCTAAAATATTGATTGAAACTAGGTTTAATCGACTGTTTCAGTGTGGTACCACATTACTACGTGATCCAAACCAGAAAAAACCCAGGATCAGTTCAACAAGTATGTGAAGAATGCGAAAGTATGAGTCTGATGAGTGAAAATCCCAGGGCTAACCTAGACCTAACATGCGTTATCCTCTAAAATATTGATCCAAACCAGGTTTAATGGACTCTTTCAGTGTGGTACCACACTACTACGTGATACAAACCAGAAAAAACCCAGGATCTGTTCAACAAGTATGTGAAAAACGCGAAAGTATGAGCCTGATGAGGGCAAATGCCAGACCTATCCCAGACCTAACTTGCGTTGTCCTCTAAGATATTGATGGAAACCAGGTTTAATTGACTGTTTCAGTGTTGCACTTCATTACTACGTGATGCAATCCAGAAAAAGCCCAGGATCTAGCCATCAAGTATGAGAAATATGCGAAAGAATGAGCCTGATGAGAGCAAATCCCAGACCTAACCTAGACCTAACATGAATTATTCTCCAAAATGTTGATCGAAACCAGGTTTAATTGACTGTTTCAGTGTGGTCCCACATTGCTACGTGATCCAAACCAGAAAAAACCTAGGATCCGTTCAACAAGTATGTGAGGAATGCGAAAGTATGAGCCTGACGAGTGAAAATCCCAGGCCTAACCTAGACCTAACATGCGTTATCCTCAAAAATATTGATCGAAACCTGGTTTAATCGACTGTTTCAGTGTGGTACCACATCACTACGTGATCCAAACCAGAAAATACCCAGGATCTGTTCAACGAGTATGTGAAGTGTGCGAAAGTGTGAGTCTGATGAGGTCAAATCCCAGACCAATCCCAGACTTAACTTGCGTTATCCTCTAAAATATTGATCGAAACCAGGTTTAATCGACTGTTTCAGTGTGGTACCACATTACTACGTGATCCAAACCAGAAAAAACCCAGGATCCGTTCAACAAGTATGTGAAGAATGCGAAAGTATGAGCCTGACGAGTGAAAATCCCAGGGCTAGCCTAGACCTAACATGCGTTATCCTCTAAAATATTGATCCAAACCAGGTTCAATGGACTGTTTCAGTGTGGTACCATACTACTACGTGATCCAAACCAGAAAAAACCCAGGATCTGTTCAAAAAGTATGTGAAAAACGCGAAAGTATGAGCCTGATGAGGGCAAATCCGAGACCTATCCCAGACCTAACTTGCGTTGTCCTTTAAGATATTGATGGAAACCAAGTTTAATTGACTGTTTCAGTGTGGTACCACATTACTACGTGATCTAATCCAGAAATAGCCCAGGATCTAGCCATGAAGTATGAGAAATATGCGAAAGTATGAGCCTGACGAGGGCAAATCCTAGACCTTACCCAGACCTAACATGCGTTATCCTCTAAAATATTTATCAAGACCAGGTTTAATTGACTGTTTCAGTGTGGTACCACATTACTACGTGATCCAATCCAGAAATAGCCCAGGATCTAGCCATGAAGTATGAGAAATATGCGAAAGTATGAGCCTGATGAGGGCAAATCCTAGACCTATCCCAGACCTAACATACGTTATCCTCTAAAATATTTATCAAGACCAGGTTTAATTGATTGTTTCAGTGTGGTCCCACATTACTACGTGATCCAAACCAGAAAAAACCCATGATCCGTTCAACAAGTATGTGAAAAACGCGGAAAGTATGTGCCTGATGAGGGCAAATCCCAGACCTTTCCCAGACCTAACTTGCGTTGTCCTCTAAGATAATGATGGAAACCAGGTTTAATTGACTGTTTCAGTGTTGTACTTCATTACTACGTGGTGCAATCCAGAAAAAGCCCAGCATCTAGCCATCAAGTATGAGAAATATGCGAAAGAATGAGCCTGATGAGAGCAAATCCCAGACCTAACCTAGACGTAACATGAATTATTCTCTAAAATATTGATCGAAACCAGGTTTAATTGACTGTTTCAGTGTGGTCCCACATTACTACGTGATCCAAACCAGAAAATAACCCAGGATCTGTCAAACGAGTATGTGAAGAGTGCGAAAGTATAACTCTGATGAGGTCAAATCCCAAACCACTCCCAGACTTAACTTGCGTTATCCTCTAAAATATTGATGGAAACCAGGTTTAATGGCCTGTTTCAGTGTGGTACCACATTACTACGTGATCCAAACCAGAAAAAACCCAGGATCCGATCAACAAGTATGTGAAGAATGCGAAAGTATGAGTCTGATGAGTGAAAATCCCAGGCCTAACATAGACCTAACATGCGTTATCCTCAAAAATATTGATCGAAACCTGGTTTAATCGACTGTTTCAGTGTGGTACCACATTACTATGTGATCCAAACCAGAAAATAACCCAGGATCTGTTCAACGAGTATGTGAAGTGTGCGAAAGTATGAGTCTGATGAGGTCAAATCCCAAACCAATCCCAGACTTAACTTGCGTTATCCTCTAAAATATTGATCGAAACCAGGTTTAATCGACTGTTTCAGTGTGGTACCACATTACTACGTGATCCAAACCAGAAAAAACCCAGGATCCGATCAACAAGTATGTGAAGAATGCGAAAGTATGAGTCTGATGAGTGAAAATCCCAGGCCTAACATAGACCTAACATGCGTTATCCTCAAAAATATTGATCGAAACCTGGTTTAATCGACTGTTTCAGTGTGGTACCACATTACTATGTCATCCAAACCAGAAAATAACCCAGGACCTGTTCAACGAGTATGTGAAATGTGCGAAAGTATGAGTCTGATGGGGTCAAATCCCAGACCTATCCCAGACCTAACTTGCGTTATCCTCTAAAATATTGATTGAAACCAGGTTCAATCGACTGTTTCAGTGTGGTACCACATTACTACGTGATGCAATCCAGAAAAAGGCCAGGATCTAGCCATGAAGTATGAGAAATATGCGAAAGTATGAGCCTGATGAGTGCAAATCCTAGACCTTACCCAGACCTAACATGCGTTATCCTCTAAAATATTTATCAAGACCAGGTTTAATTGACTGTTTCAGTGTGGTACCACATTACTACGTGATCCAATCCAGAAAAAACCCATGATCCGTTCAACAAGTATGTGAAAAACGCGGAAAGTATGAGCCTGATGAGGGCAAATCCCAGACCTATCCCAGACCTAACATGAATTATTCTCTAAAATATTGATCGACACTAGGTTTAATTGACTGTTTCAGTGTGGTCCCACATTACTACGTGATCCAAACCAGAAAATAACCCAGGACCTGTTCAACGAGTATGTGAAATGTGCGAAAGTATGAGTCTGATGGGGTCAAATCCCAGACCTATCCCAGACCTAACTTGCGTTATCCTCTAAAATATTGATTGAAACCAGGTTCAATCGACTGTTTCAGTGTGGTACCACATTACTACGTGATGCAATCCAGAAAAAGCCCAGCATCTAGCCATCAAGTATGAGAAATATGCGAAAGAATGAGCCTGATGAGAGCAAATCTCAGACCTAACCTAGGCATAACATGAATTATTCTCTAAAATATTGATCGAAACCAGGTTTAATTGACTGTTTCAGTGTGGTCCCACATTACTACGTGATCCAAACCAGAAAATAACCCAGGATCTGTCAAACGAGTATGTGAAGTGTGCGAAAGTATGAGCCTGATGAGAGCAAATCCCAGACCTAACCTAGACCTAACATGAATTATTCTCTAAAATATTGATCGAAACTAGGTTTAATTGACTGTTTCAGTGTGGTCCCACATTACTACGTGATCCAAACCAGAAAAAACCCAGGATCCGTTCAACAAGTATGTGAAGAATGCGAAAGTATGAGTCTGATGAGTGAAAATCCCAGGCCTAACCTAGACCTAACATGCGTTATCCTCAAAAATATTGATCGAAACCTTGTTTTATCGACTGTTTCAGTGTGGTACCACATTACTATGTGATCCAAACCAGAAAATAACCCAGGATCTGTTCAACGAGTATGTGAAGTGTGCGAAAGTATGAGTCTGATGAGGTCAAATCCCAAACCAATCCCAGACTTAACTTGCGTTATCCTCTAAAATATTGATGGAAACCAGGTTTAATCGACTGTTTCAGTGTGGTACCACATTACTACGTGATCCAAACCAGAAAAAACCCAGGATCCGTTCAACAAGTATGTGAAGAATGCGAAAGTATGAGCCTGACGAGTGAAAATCCCAGGGCTAGCCTAGACCTAACATGCGTTATCCTCTAAAATATTGATCCAAACCAGGTTCAATGGACTGTTTCAGTGTGGTACCATACTACTACGTGATCCAAACCAGAAAAAACCCAGGATCTGTTCAAAAAGTATGTGAAAAACGCGAAAGTATGAGCCTGATGAGGGCAAATCCGAGACCTATCCCAGACCTAACTTGCGTTGTCCTTTAAGATATTGATGGAAACCAAGTTTAATTGACTGTTTCAGTGTGGTACCACATTACTACGTGATCTAATCCAGAAATAGCCCAGGATCTAGCCATGAAGTATGAGAAATATGCGAAAGTATGAGCCTGACGAGGGCAAATCCTAGACCTTACCCAGACCTAACATGCGTTATCCTCTAAAATATTTATCAAGACCAGGTTTAATTGACTGTTTCAGTGTGGTACCACATTACTACGTGATCCAATCCAGAAATAGCCCAGGATCTAGCCATGAAGTATGAGAAATATGCGAAAGTATGAGCCTGATGAGGGCAAATCCTAGACCTATCCAAGACCTAACATACGTTATCCTCTAAAATATTTATCAAGACCAGGTTTAATTGATTGTTTCAGTGTGGTCCCACATTACTACGTGATCCAAACCAGAAAAAACCCATGATCCGTTCAACAAGTATGTGAAAAACGCGGAAAGTATGAGCCTGATGAGGGCAAATCCCAGACCTTTCCCAGACCTAACTTGCGTTGTCCTCTAAGATAATGATGGAAACCAGGTTTAATTGACTGTTTCAGTGTTGTACTTCATTACTACGTGGTGCAATCCAGAAAAAGCCCAGCATCTAGCCATCAAGTATGAGAAATATGCGAAAGAATGAGCCTGATGAGAGCAAATCCCAGACCTAACCTAGACGTAACATGAATTATTCTCTAAAATATTGATCGAAACCAGGTTTAATTGACTGTTTCAGTGTGGTCCCACATTACTACGTGATCCAAACCAGAAAATAACCCAGGATCTGTTCAACGAGTATGTGAAGTGTGCGAAAGTATGAGTCTGATGAGGTCAAATCCCAAACCAATCCCAGACTTAACTTGCGTTATCCTCTAAAATATTGATGGAAACCAGGTTTAATCGACTGTTTCAGTGTGGTACCACATTACTACGTGATCCAAACCAAAAAAAACCCAGGATCCGTTCAACAAGTATGTGAAGAATGCGAAAGTATGAGTCTGATCAGTGAAAATCTCAGGCCTTACCTAGACCTAACTTGCGTTGTCCTCTAAAATATTGATGAAAACCAGGTTTCATTGACTGCTTCAGTGTGGTACTACATTACTACGTGTTCCGAACCAGAAAAAACCCAGGATCCGTTCAACAAGTATGTGAAGAATGCGAAAGTATGAGTCTGATGAGTGAAAATCCCAGGCCTAACCTAGACCTAACATGCGTTATCCTCAAAAATATTGGTCGAAACCTGGTTTAATCGACTGTTTCAGTGTGGTACCACGTTACTTTGTGATCCAAACCAGAAAATAACCCAGGATCTGTTCAACGAGTATGTGAAGTGTGCGAAAGTATGAGTCTGATGAGGGCAAATCCCTGACCTATCCCAGACCTAACATGCGTTATCCTCTAAAATATTTATCAAGATCAGGTTTAATTGACTGTTTCAGTGTGGTCCCACATTACTACGTGATCCAAACCAGAAAATAACCCAGGATCTGTCAAACGAGTATGTGAAGTGTGCGAAAGTATGAGCCTGATGAGAGCAAATCCCAGACCTAACCTAGACCTAACATGAATTATTCTCTAAAATATTGATCGAAACTAGGTTTAATTGACTGTTTCAGTGTCGTCCCACATTACTACGTGATCGAAACCGGAAAAAACCCAGGATCCGTTCAACAAGTATGTGAAGAATGCGAAAGTATGAGTCTGATGAGTGAAAATCCCAGGCCTAACCTAGACCTAACATGCGTTATCCTCAAAAATATTGATCGAAACCTGGTTTAATCGACTGTTTCAGTGTGGTACCACGTTACTTTGTGATACAAACCAGAAAATAACCCAGGATCTGTTCAACGAGTATGTGAAGTGTGCGAAAGTATGAGTCTGATGAGGTCAAATCCCAAACCAATCCCATACTTAACTTGCGTTATCCTCTAAAATATTGATCGAAACCAGGTTTAATCGACTGTTTCAGTGTGGTCCCACATTACTACGTGATCCAAACCAGAAAAAACCCAGGATCAGTTCAGCAGGTATGTGAAGAATGCGAAAGTATGAGTCTGATGAGTGAAAATCCCAGACCTAGCCGAGGCCTAACATGCGTTATCCTCTAAAATATTGATTGAAACCAGGTTTAGTTGACTGTTTCAGCGTGGTACCACATTACTACGTGATACAATCCAGAAACAGCCCAGGATCTAGCCATGAAGTATGAAAAATATGCGAAAGTATGAGCCTGATGAGGGCAAATCCTAGACCTATCCCAGACCTAACTTGCGTTATCCTCTAAAATATTGATTGAAACCAGGTTTAATCGACTGTTTCAGTGTGGTACCACATTACTACGTGATCCAAACCAGAAAAAACCCAGGATCAGTTCAACAAGTATGTGAAGAATGCGAAAGTATGACTCTGATGAGAGGAAATCCCAGGGCTAACCTAGACCTAACATGCGTTATCCTCTAAAATATTGATCCAAACCAGGTTTAATGGACTCTTTCAGTGTGGTCCCACATTACTACGTGATCCAAACCAGAAAAAACCCAGGATCAGTTCAGCAGGTATGTGAAGAATGCGAAAGTATGAGTCTGATGAGTGAAAATCCCAGACCTAACCGAGGCCTAACATGCGTTATCCTCTAAAATATTGATTGAAACCAGGTTTAATTGACTGTTTCAGCGTGGTACCACATTACTACGTGATACAATCCAGAAACAGCCCAGGATCTAGCCATGAAGTATGAAAAATGTGCGAAAGTATGAGCCTGATGAGGGCAAATCCTAGACCTAACCCAGACCTAACATGCGTTATCCTCTAAAATATTTATCAAGACCAGGTTTAATTGGGTGTTTCAGTGTGGTTCCACATTACTAAGTGATCCAAACCAGAAAAAGCCCAGGATCTGTTCAACATGTATGAGAAATATGCGAAAGAATGAGCCTGATGAGAGCAAATCCCAGACCTAACCTAGACGTCACATGAATTATTCTCTAAAATATTGATCGAAACCTGGTTTAATCGACTCTTTCAGTGTGGTACCACATTACTATGTTATCCAAACCAGAAAATAACCCAGGATCTGTTCAACGAGTATGTGAAGTGTGCGAAAGTATGAGTCTGATGGGGTCAAATCCCAGACCTATCCCAGACCTAACTTGCGTTATCCTCTAAAATATTGATTGAAACCAGGTTCAATCGACTGTTTCAGTGTGGTACCACATTACTACGTGATGCAATCCAGAAAAAGGCCAGGATCTAGCCATGAAGTATGAGAAATATGCGAAAGTATGAGCCTGACGAGTGCAAATCCTAGACCTTACCCAGACCTAACATGCGTTATCCTCTAAAATATTGATCGAAACCTTGTTTTATCGACTGTTTCAGTGTGGTACCACATTACTATGTGATCCAAACCAGAAAATAACCCAGGATCTGTTCAACGAGTATGTGAAGTGTGCGAAAGTATGAGTCTGATGAGGTCAAATCCCAAACCAATCCCAGACTTAACTTGCGTTATCTTCTAAAATATTGATGGAAACCAGGTTTAATCGACTGTTTCAGTGTGGTACCACATTACTACGTGATCCAAACCAGAAAAAACCCAGGATCCGTTCAACAAGTATGTGAAGAATGCGAAAGTATGAGTCTGATCAGTGAAAATCTCAGGCCTTACCTAGACCTAACTTGCGTTGTCCTCTAAAATATTGATGAAAACCAGGTTTCATTGACTGTTTCAGTGTGGTACTACATTACTACGTGATGCAATCCAGAAAAAGCCCAGGATCTAGCCATCAAGTATGAGAAATATGCAAAAGAATGAGCCTGATGAGAGCAAATCCCAGACCTAACCAGACCTAACATGCGTTATCCTCTAAAATATTGAGCGAAACCAGGTTTAATGAACTGTTTCAGTGTGGTCCCACATTACTACGTGTTCCGAACCAGAAAAAACCCAGGATCCGTTCAACAAGTATGTGAAGAATGCGAAAGAATGAGCCTGATGAGAGCAAATCCCAGACCTAACCTAGACATAACATTCTCTAAAATATTGATCGAAACCAGGTTTAATTGACTGTTTCAGTGTGGTCCCACATTACTACGTGATCCAAACCAGAAAATAACCCAGGATCTGTCAAACGAGTATGTGAAGTGTGCGAAAGTATGAGCCTGATGAGAGCAAATCCCAGACCTAACCTAGACCTAACATGAACTATTCTCTAAAACATTGATCGAAACTAGGTTTAATTGACTGTTTCAGTGTGGTCCCACATTGCTACGTGATCCAAACCAGAAAAAACCCAGTATCCGTTCAACAAGTATGTGAAGAATGCGAAAGTATGAGTCTGATGAGTGAAAATCCCAGGCCTAACCTAGACCTAACATGCGTTATCCTCAAAAATATTGATCGAAACCTGGTTTAATCGACTGTTTCAGTGTGGTACCACATTACTATGTGATCCAAACCAGAAAATAACCCAGGATCTGTTCAACGAGTATGTGAAGTGTGCGAAAGTATGAGTCTGATGAGGTCAAATCCCAAACCAATCCCAGACTTAACATGCGTTATCCTCTAAAATATTGAGCGAAACCAGGTTTAATGAACTGTTTCAGTGTGGTCCCACATTACTACGTGATCCAAACCAGAAAAAACCCAGGATCAGTTCAACAAGTATGTGAAGAATGCGAAAGTATGAATCTGATGAGTGAAAATCCCAGCCCTAACCGAGGCCTAACATGCGTTATCCTCTAAAATATTTATCAAGACCAGGTTTAATTGGGTGTTTCTGTGTGGTTCCACATTACTAAGTGATCCAAACCAGAAAAAACCCAGGATCTGTTCAACATGTATGAGAAATATGCGAAAGTATGAGCCTGATGAGGGCAAATCCTAGACCTAACCCAGACCTAACATGCGTTATCCTCTAAAATATTTATCAAGACCAGGTTTAATTGGGTGTTTCTGTGTGGTTCCACATTACTAAGTGATCCAAACCAGAAAAAACCCAGGATCTGTTCAACATGTATGAGAAATATGCGAAAGAATGAGCCTGATGAGAGCAAATCCCAGACCTAACCTAGACATCACATGAATTATTCTGTAAAATATTGATCGAAACCTGGTTTAATCGACTCTTTCAGTGTGGTACCACATTACTATGTTATCCAAACCAGAAAATAACCCAGGATCTGTTCAACGAGTATGTGAAGTGTGCGAAAGTATGAGTCTGATGGGGTCAAATCCCAGACCTATCCCAGACCTAACTTGCGTTATCCTCTAAAATATTGATTGAAACCAGGTTTAATCGACTGTTTCAGTGTGGTACCACATCACTACGTGATCCAAACCAGAAAATACCCAGGATCTGTTCAACGAGTATGTGAAGTGTGCGAAAGTGTGAGTCTGATGAGGTCAAATCCCAGACCAATCCCAGACTTAACTTGCGTTATCCTCTAAAATATTGATCGAAACCAGGTTTAATCGACTGTTTCAGTGTGGTACCACATTACTACGTGATCCAAACCAGAAAAAACCCAGGAACCGTTCAACAAGTATGTGAAGAATGCGAAAGTATGAGCCTGACGAGTGAAAATCCCAGGGCTAGCCTAGACCTAACATGCGTTATCCTCTAAAATATTGATCCAAACCAGGTTCAATGGACTGTTTCAGTGTGGTGCCATACTACTACGTGATCCAAACCAGAAAAAGCCCAGGATCTGTTCAAAAAGTATGTGAAAAACGCGAAAGTATGAGCCTGATGAGGGCAAATCCAAGACCTATCCCAGACCTAACTTTCGTTGTCCTTTAAGATATTGATGGAAACCAAGTTTAATTGACTGTGTCAGTGTGGTACCACATTACTACGTGATCTAATCCAGAAATAGCCCAGGATCTAGCCTTGAAGTATGAGAAATATGCGAAAGTATGAGCCTGACGAGGGCAAATCCTAGACCTTACCCAGACCTAACATTCGTTATCCTCTAAAATATTTATCAAGACCAGGTTTAATTGATTGTTTCAGTGTGGTTCCACATTATTACGTGATCCAAACCAGAAAAAACCCAGGATCTGTTCAACGAGTATGTGAAGTGTGCGAAAGTATGAGGCTGATGAGGGCAAATCCCCGACCTATCCCAGACCTAACATGCGTTATCCTCTAAAATATTTATCAAGACCAGGTTTAATTGATTGTTTCAGTGTGGTCCCACATTACTACGTGATCCAAACCAGAAAAAACCCATGATCCGTTCAACAAGTATGTGAAAAATGCGAAAGTATGAGTCTGATGAGTGAAAATCCCAGACCTAACCAAGACCTAACATGCGTTATCCTCAAAAATATTGATCGAAACCTGGTTTAATTGACTGTTTCAGAGTGGTACCAAATTACTACGTGATACAATCCAGAAACAGACCAGGATCTAGCCATGAAGTATGAGAAATATGCGAAAGTATGAGTCTGATGAGTGAAAATCCCAGGGCTAACCTAGACCTAACATGCGTTATCCTCTAAAATATTGATCGCAACCAGGTTTAATCGACTGTTTCAGTGTGGTACCACATCACTACGTGATCCAATCCAGAAAATACCCAGTATCTGTTCAACGAGTATGTGAAGTGTGCAAAAGTGTGAATCTGATGAGGTCAAATCCCAGACCAATCCCAGACTTAACTTGCGTTATCCTCTAAAATATTGATCGAAACCAGGTTTAATCGACTGTTTCAGTGTGGTACCACATTACTACGTGATCCAAACCAGAAAAAACCCAGGATCCGTTCAACAAGTATGTGAAGAATGCGAAAGTATGAGTCTGATGAGTGAAAATCCCAGACCTAACCTAGACCTAACATGCGTTATCCTCTAAAATATTGATCCAAACCAGGTTCAATGGACTGTTTCAGTGTGGTACCACATTGCTATGTGATCCAAACCAGAAAATAACCCAGGATCTGTTCAACGAGTATGTGAATTGTGCGAAAGTATGAGTCTGATGAGGTCAAATCCCAAACCAATCCCAGACTTAACTTGCGTGATCCTCTAAAATATTGATCGAAACCAGGTTTAATCGACTGTTTCAGTGTGGTACCACATTACTACGTGATCCAAACCAGAAAAAACCCAGGATCCGTTCAACAAGTATGTGAAGAATGCGAAAGTATGAGTCTGATCAGTGAAAATCTCAGGCCTTACCTAGACCTAACTTGCGTTGTCCTCTAAAATATTGATGAAAACCAGGTTTCATTGACTGTTTCAGTGTCGTACTACATTACTACGTGATGCAATCCAGAAAAAGCCCAGGATCTAGCCATCAAGTATGAGAAATATGCGAAAGAACGGGCCTGATGAGTGAAAATCCCAGACCAAACCGAGGCCTAACATGCGTTATCCTCTAAAATATTGATTGAAACCAGGTTTAATTGACTGTTTCAGCGTGGTACCACATTACTACGTGATACAATCCAGAAACAGCCCAGGATCTAGCCATGATGTAAGAGAAATATGCGAAAGTATGAGCCTGATGAGGGCAAATCCTAGACCTAACCCAGACCTAACATGCGTTATCCTCTAAAATATTTATCAAGACCAGGTTTAATTGATTGTTTCAGTGTGGTCCCACATTACTAAGTGATCCAAACCAGAAAAAACCCAGGATCCGTTCAACAAGTATGTGAAGAATGCGAAAGTATGAGTCAGATGAGTGAAAATCCCAGGCCTAACCTAGACCTAACATGCGTTATCCTCAAAAATATTGATCGAAACCTTGTTTTATCGACTGTTTCAGTGTGGTACCACATTACTATGTGATCCAAACCAGAAAATAACCCAGGATCTGTTCAACGAGTATGTGAAGTGTGCGAAAGTATGAGTCTGATGAGGTCAAATCCCAAACCAATCCCAGACTTAACTTGCGTTATCCTCTAAAATATTGATGGAAACCAGGTTTAATCGACTGTTTCAGTGTGGTACCACATTACTACGTGATCCAAACCAGAAAAAACCCAGGATCCGTTCAACAAGTATGTGAAGAATGCGAAAGTATGAGTCTGATCAGTGAAAATCTCAGGCCTTACCTAGACCTAACTTGCGTTGTCCTCTAAAATATTGATGAAAACCAGGTTTCATTGACTGTTTCAGTGTGGTACTACATTACTACGTGATGCAATCCAGAAAAAGCCCAGGATCTAGCCATCAAGTATGAGAAATATGCAAAAGAATGAGCCTGATGAGAGCAAATCCCAGACCTAACCTAGACCTAACATGCGTTATCCTCTAAAATATTGAGCGAAACCAGGTTTAATGAACTGTTTCAGTGTGGTCCCACATTACTACGTGTTCCGAACCAGAAAAAACCCAGGATCCGTTCAACAAGTATGTGAAGAATGCGAAAGTATGAGTCTGATGAGTGAAAATCCCAGACCAAACCGAGGCCTAACATGCGTTATCCTCTAAAATATTGATTGAAACCAGGTTTAATTGACTGTTTCAGCGTGGTACCAAATTACTACGTGATACAATCCAGAAACAGCCCAGGATCTAGCCATGAAGTATGAGAAATATGCGAAAGTATGAGCCTGATGAGAGCAAATCCCAGACCTAACCTAGACATAACATGAATTATTCTCTAAAATATTGATCGAAACCAGGTTTAATTGACTGTTTCAGTGTGGTACCACATTGCTATGTCATCCAAACCAGAAAATAACCCAGGATCTGTTCAACGAGTATGTGAAGAATGCGAAAGTATGAGCCTGATGAGAGCAAATCCCAGACCTAACCTAGACCTAACATGCGTTATCCTCCAAAATATTGAGCGAAACCAGGTTTAATGAACTGTTTCAGTGTGGTCCCACATTACTACGTGTTCCGAACCAGAAAAAACCCAGGATCCGTTCAGCAAGTATGTGAAGAATGCGAAAGTATGAGTCTGATGAGTGAAAATCCCAGACCAAACCGTGGCCTAACATGCGTTATCCTCTAAAATATTGATTGAAACCAGGTTTAATTGACTGTTTCAGCGTGGCACCAAATTACTACGTGATACAATCCAGAAACAGCCCAGGATCTAGCCATGAAGTATGAGAAATATGCGAAAGTATGAGTCTGATGAGTGAAAATCCCAGGGCTAACCTAGACCTAACATGCGTTATCCTCTAAAATATTGATCGCAACCAGGTTTAATCGACTGTTTCTGTGTGGTACCACATTACTATGTGATCCAAACCAGAAAATAACCCAGGATCTGTTCAACGAGTATGTGAACTGTGCGAAAGTATGAGTCTGATGAGGGCAAATCCCAGACCTATCCCAGACCTAACATGCGTTATCCTCTAAAATATTTATCAAGATCAGGTTTAATTGATTGTTTCAGTGTGGTCCCACACTACTACGTGATCCAAACCAGAAAAAACCCAGGATCTGTTCAACGAGTATGTGAATTGTCCGAAAGTATGAGTCTGATGAGTTCAAATCCCAAACCAATCCCAGACTTAACTTGCGTTATCCTCTAAAATATTGATCGAAACCAGGTTTAATCGACTGTTTCAGTGTGGTACCACATTACTACGTGATCCAAACCAGAAAAAACCCAGGATCCGTTCAACAAGTATGTGAAGAATGCGAAAGTATGAGTCTGATCAGTGAAAATCTCAGGCCTTACCTAGACCTAACTTGCGTTGTCCTCTAAAATATTGATGAAAACCAGGTTTCATTGACTGTTTCAGTGTCGCACTACATTACTACGTGATGCAATCCAGAAAAAGCCCAGGATCTAGCCATCAAGTATGAGAAATATGCAAAAGAATGAGCCTGATGAGAGCAAATCCCAGACCTAACCTAGACCTAACATGAATTATTCTCTAAAATATTGATCGAAACTAGGTTTAATTGACTGTTTCAGTGTGGTCCCACATTACTACGTGATCCAAACCAGAAAAAACCCAGGATCCGTTCAACAAGTATGTGAAGAATGCGAAAGTATGAGTCTGATGAGTGAAAATCCCAGGCCTAACCTAGACCTAACATGCGTTATCCTCAAAAATATTGATCGAAACCTGGTTTAATCGACTGTTTCAGTGTGGTACCACATTGCTATGTGATCCAAACCAGAAAATAACCCAGGATCTGTTCAACGAGTATGTGAATTGTGCGAAAGTATGAGTCTGATGAGGTCAAATCCCAGAACTATTCCAGACCTAACTTGCGTTGTCCTCTAAGATAATGATGGAAACCAGGTTTAATTGATTGTTTCAGTGTGGTCCCACACTACTACGTGATCCAAACCAGAAAAAACCCAGGATCTGTTCAACAAGTATGTGAAAAACGCGGAATGTATGAGCCTGATGAGGGCAAATCCCAGACCTGTTCCAGACCTAACTTGCGTTGTCCTCTAAGATAATGATGGAAACCAGGTTTAATTGACAGTTTCAGTGTTGTACTTCATTACTACGTGATGCAATCCAGAAAAAGCCCAGCATCTAGCCATCAAGTATGAGAAATATGCGAAAGAATGAGCCTGATGAGAGCAAATCCCAGACCTAACCTAGACATAACATTCTCTAAAATATTGATCGAAACCAGGTTTAATTGACTGTTTCAGTGTGGTCCCACATTACTACGTGATCCAAACCAGAAAATAACCCAGGATCTGTCAAACGAGTATGTGAAGTGTGCGAAAGTATGAGCCTGATGAGAGCAAATCCCAGACCTAACCTAGACCTAACATGAATTATTCTCTAAAATATTGATCGAAACTAGGTTTAATTGACTGTTTCAGTGTGGTCCCACATTGCTACGTGATCCAAACCAGAAAAAACCCAGTATCCGTTCAACAAGTATGTGAAGAATGCGAAAGTATGAGTCTGATGAGTGAAAATCCCAGGCCTAACCTAGACCTAACATGCGTTATCCTCAAAAATATTGATCGAAACCTGGTTTATTCGACTGTTTCAGTGTGGTACCACATTACTATGTGATCCAAACCAGAAAATAACCCAGGATCTGTTCAACGAGTATGTGAAGTGTGCGAAAGTATGAGTCTGATGAGGTCAAATCCCAAACCAATCCCAGACTTAACTTGCGTTGCCCTCTAAAATATTTATCGAAACCAGGTTTAATCGACTGTTTCAGTGTGGTACCACATTACTACGTGATCCAAACCAGAAAAAACCCAGGATCCGTTCAACAAGTATGTGAAGAATGCGAAAGTATGAGTCTGATCAGTGAAAATCTCAGGCCTAACCTAGACCTAACATGCGTTATCCTCTAAAATATTTATCAAGACCAGGTTTAATTGATTGTTTCAGTGTGGTCCCACATTACTAAGTGATCCAAACCAGAAAAAACCCAGGATCCGTTCAACAAGTATGTGAAGAAAGCGAAAGTATGAGACTGATCAGTGAAAATCTCAGGCCTTACCTAGACCTAACTTGCGTTGTCCTCTAAAATATTGATGAAAACCAGGTTTCATTGACTGTTTCAGTGTGGTACTACATTACTACGTGATGCAATCCAGAAAAAGCCCAGGATCTAGCCATCAAGTATGAGAAATATGCGAAAGAATGAGCCTGACGAGAGCAAATCCCAGACCTAACCTAGACCTAACATGCGTTATCCTCTAAAATATTGAGCGAAACCAGGTTTAATGAACTGTTTCAGTGTGGTGCCACATTACTACGTGTTCCAAACCAGAAAAAACCCAGGATCCGTTCAACAAGTATGTGAAGAATGCGAAAGTATGAGTCTGATGAGTGAAAATCTCAGGGCTAACCTAGACCTAACATGCATTATCCTCTAAAATATTGATCCAAACTAGGTTTAGTGGACTGTTTCAGTGTGGTACCACATTACTACGTGATACAATCCAGAAACAGCCCAGGATCTAGCCATGAAGTATGAGAAATATGCGAAAGTATGAGCCTGATGAGGGCAAATCCTAGACCTAACCCAGACCTAACATGCGTTATCCTCTAAAATATTTATCAAGACCAGGTTTAATTGATTGTTTCAGTGTGGTCCCGCATTACTAAGTGATCCAAACGTGAAAAAACCCAGGATCTGTTCAACATGTATGAGAAATATGCGAAAGAATGAGCCTGATGAGAGCAAATCCCAGACCTAACCTAGACATCACATGAATTATTCTCCAAAATATTGATCGAAACCTGGTTTAATCGACTGTTTCAGTGTGGTACCACATTACTATGTGATCCAAACCAGAAAATAACCCAGGATCTGTTCAACGAGTATGTGAAGTGTGCGAAAGTATGAGTCTGATGGGGTCAAATCCCAGACCTATCCCAGACCTAACTTGCGTTATCCTCTAAAATATTGATTGAAACCAGGTTTAATCGACTGTTTCAGTGTGGTACCACATTACTACGTGATCCAAACCAGAAAAAACCCAGGAACCGTTCAACAAGTATGTGAAGAATGCGAAAGTATGAGCCTGACGAGTGAAAATCCCAGGGCTAGCCTAGACCTAACATGCGTTATCCTCTAAAATATTGATCCAAACCAGGTTCAATGGACTGTTTCAGTGTGGTGCCATACTACTACGTGATCCAAACCAGAAAAAACCCAGGATCTGTTCAAAAAGTATGTGAAAAACGCGAAAGTATGAGCCTGATGAGGGCAAATCCAAGACCTATCCCAGACCTAACTTGCGTTGTCCTTTAAGATATTGATGGAAACCAAGTTTAATTGACTGTGTCAGTGTGGTACCACATTACTACGTGATCTAATCCAGAAATAGCCCAGGATCTAGCCTTGAAGTATGAGAAATATGCGAAAGTATGAGCCTGACGAGGGCAAATCCTAGACCTTACCCAGACCTAACATGCGTTATCCTCTAAAATATTTATCAAGACCAGGTTTAATTGATTGTTTCAGTGTGGTCCCACATTACTACGTGATCCAAACCAGAAAAAACCCATGATCCGTTCAACAAGTTTGTGAAAAATGCGAAAGTATGAGTCTGATGAGTGAAAATCCCAGACCTAACCAAGACCTAACATGCGTTATCCTCAAAAATATTGATCGAAACCTGGTTTAATTGACTGTTTCAGCGTGGTACCAAATTACTACGTGATACAATCCAGAAACAGACCAGGATCTAGCCATGAAGTATGAGAAATATGCGAAAGTATGAGTCTGATGAGTGAAAATCCCAGGGCTAACCTAGACCTAACATGCGTTATCCTCTAAAATATTGATCGCAACCAGGTTTAATCGACTGTTTCAGTGTGGTACCACATCACTACGTGATCCAAACCAGAAAATACCCAGTATCTGTTCAACGAGTATGTGAAGTGTGCAAAAGTGTGAGTCTGATGAGGTCAAATCCCAGACCAATCCCAGACTTAACTTGCGTTATCCTCTAAAATATTGATCGAAACCAGGTTTAATCGACTGTTTCAGTGTGGTACCACATTACTACGTGATCCAAACCAGAAAATACCCAGTAGCTGTTCAACGAGTATGTGAAGTGTGCAAAAGTGTGAGTCTGATGAGGTCAAATCCCAGACCAATCCCAGACTTAACTTGCGTTATCCTCTAAAATATTGATCGAAACCAGGTTTAATCGACTGTTTCAGTGTGGTACCACATTACTACGTGATCCAAACCAGAAAAAACCCAGGATCCGTTCAACGAGTATGTGAAGAATGCGAAAGTATGAGTCTGATGAGTGAAAATCCCAGACCTAACCTAGACCTAACATGCGTTATCCTCTAAAATATTGATCCAAACCAGGTTCAATGGACTGTTTCAGTGTGGTACCATACTACTACGTGATCCAAATCAGAAAAAACCCAGGATCTGTTCAAAAAGTATGTGAAAAACGCGAAAGTATGAGCCTGATGAGGGCTAATCCAAGACCCATCCCAGACCTAACTTGCGTTGTCCTTTAAGATATTGATGGAAACCAAGTTTAATTGACTGTTTCAGTGTGGTACCACATTACTACGTGATCTAATCCAGAAATAGCCCAGGATCTAGCCATGAAGTATGAGAAATATGCGAAAGTATGAGCCTGACGAGGGCAAATCCTAGACCTTACCCAGACCTAACATGCGTTATCCTCTAAAATATTTATCAAGACCAGGTTTAATTGACTGTTTCAGTGTGATATCACATTACTACGTGATCCAATCCAGAAATAGCCCAGGATCTAGCCATGAAGTATGAGAAATATGTGAAAGTATGAGCCTGATGAGGGCAAATCCTAGACCTATCCCAGACCTAACATGCGTTGTCCTCTAAGATAATGATGGAAACCAGGTTTAATTGACTGTTTCAGTGTTGTACTTCATTACTACGTGATGCAATCCAGAAAAAGCCCAGCATCTAGCCATCAAGTATGAGAAATATGCGAAAGAATGAGCCTGATGAGAGCAAATCCCAGACCTAACCTAGACATAACATGAATTATTCTCTAAAATATTGATCGAAACCAGGTTTAATTGACTGTTTCAGTGTGGTCCCACATTACTACGTGATCCAAACCAGAAAATAACCCAGGATCTGTCAAACGAGTATGTGATGTGTGCGAAAGTATGAGCCTGATGAGAGCAAATCCCAGACCTAACCTAGACCTAACATGAATTATTCTCTAAAATATTGATCGAAACTAGGTTTAATTGACTGTTTCAGTGTGGTCCCACATTACTACGTGATCCAAACCAGAAAAAACCCAGGATCCGTTCAACAAGTATGTGAAGAATGCGTAAGTATGAGTCTGATGAGTGAAAATCCCAGGCCTAACCTAGACCTAACATGCGTTATCCTCAAAAATATTGATCGAAACCTGGTTCAATCGACTGTTTCAGTGTGGTACCACATTGCTATGTGATCCAAACCAGAAAATAACCCAGGATCTGTTCAACGAGTATGTGAATTGTGCGAAAGTATGAGTCTGATGAGGTCAAATCCCAAACCAATCCCAGACTTAACTTGCGTTATCCTCTAAAATATTGTTCGAAACCAGGTTTAATCGACTGTTTCAGTGTGGTACTACATTACTACGTGATGCAATCCAGAAAAAGCCCAGGATCTAGCCATCAAGTATGAGAAATATGCGAAAGAACGAGCCTGATCAGTGAAAATCTCAGGCCTTACCTAGACCTAACATGCGTTATCCTCTAAAATATTGATTGAAACCAGGTTTAATTGACTGTTTCAGCGTGGTACCACATTACTACGTGATACAATCCAGAAACAGCCCAGGATCTAGCCATGAAGTAAGAGAAATATGCGAAAGTATGAGCCTGATAAGGGCAAATCCTAGACCTAACCCAGACCAAACATGCGTTATCCTCTAAAATATTTATCAAGACCAGGTTTAATTGATTGTTTCAGTGTGGTCCCACATTACTAAGTGATCCAAACCAGAAAAAACCCAGGATCCGTTCAACAAGTATGTGAAGAAAGCGAAAGTATGAGACTGATCAGTGAAAATCTCAGGCCTTACCTAGACCTAACTTGCGTTGTCCTCTAAAATATTGATGAAAACCAGGTTTCATTGACTGTTTCAGTGTGGTACTACATTACAACGTGATGCAATCCAGAAAAAGCCCAGGATCTAGCCATCAAGTATGAGAAATATGCGAAAGAATGAGCCTGACGAGAGCAAATCCCAGACCTAACCTAGACCTAACATGCGTTATCCTCTAAAATATTGAGCGAAACCAGGTTTAATGAACTGTTTCAGTGTGGTGCCACATTACTACGTGTTCCAAACCAGAAAAAACCCAGGATCCGTTCAACAAGTATGTGAAGAATGCGAAAGTATGAGTCTGATGAGTGAAAATCCCAGACCTAACCGAGGCCTAACATGCGATATCCTCTAAAATATTGATTGAAACCAGGTTTAATTGACTGCTTCAGCGTGGTACCACATTACTACGTGATACAATCCAGAAACAGCCCAGGATCTAGCCATGAAGTATGAGAAATATGCGAAAGTATGAGCCTGATGAGAGCAAATCCCAGACCTAACCTAGACATCACATGAATTATTCTCCAAAATATTGATCGAAACCTGGTTTAATCGACTGTTTCAGTGTGGTACCACATTACTATGTGATCCAAACCAGAAAATAACCCAGGATCTGTTCAACGAGTATGTGAACTGTGCGAAAGTATGAGTCTGATGAGGGTAAATCCCAGACCTATCCCAGACCTAAAATGCGTTATCCTCTAAAATATTTATCAAGATCAGGTTTAATTGATTGTTTCAGTGTGGTCCCACACTACTACGTGATCCAAACCAGAAAAAACCCAGGATCTGTTCAACAAGTATGTGAAAAACGCGGAAAGTATGAGCCTGATGAGGGCAAATCCCAGACCTATCCCAGACCTAACTTGCGTTGTCCTCTAAGATAATGATGGAAACCAGGTTTAATTGACTGTTTCAGTGTTGTACTTCATTACTACGTGATGCAATCCAGAAAAAGCCCAGCATCTAGCCATCAAGTATGAGAAATATGCGAAAGAATGAGCCTGATGAGAGCAGATCCCAGACCTAACCTAGACATAACATGAGTTATTCTCTAAAATATTGATCGAAACCAGGTTTAACTGACTGTTTCAGTGTGGTCCCACATTACTACGTGATCCAAACCAGAAAATAACCCAGGATCTGTCAAACGAGTATGTGAAGTGTGCGAAATTATGAGCCTGATGAGAGCAAATCCCAGACCTAACCTAGACCTAACATGAATTATTCTCTAAAATATTGATCGAATCTAGGTTTAATTGACTGTTTCAGTGTGGCCCCACATTACTACGTGATCCAAACCAGAAAAAACCCTGGATCCGTTCAACAAGTATGTGAAGAATGCGAAAGTATGAGACTGATGAGTGAAAATCCCAGGCCTAACCTAGACCTAACATGCGTTATCCTCAAAAATATTGATCGAAACCTGGTTTAATCGACTGTTTCAGTGTGGTACCACATTACTATGTGATCCAAACCAGAAAATAACCCAGGATCTGTTCAACGAGTATGTGAAGTGTGCGAAAGTATGAGTCTGATCAGTGAAAATCTCAGGCCTTACCTAGACCTAACTTGCGTTGTCCTCTAAAGCATTGATGAAAACCAGGTTTCATTGACTGTTTCAGTGTGGTACTACATTACTACGTGATGCAATCCAGAAAAAGCCCAGGATCTAGCCAACAAGTATGAGAAATATGCGAAAGAATGAGCCTGATGAGAGCAAATCCCAGACCTAACCTAGACCTAACATGCGTTATCCTCTAAAATATTGAGCGAAACCAGGTTTAATGAACTGTTTCAGTGTGGTCCCACATTACTACGTGATCCAAACCAGAAAAAACCCAGGATCCGTTCAACAAGTATGTGAAGAATGCGAAAGTATGAGTCTGATGAGTGAAAATCCCAGGGCTAACCTAGACCTAACATGCGTTATCCTCTAAAATATTGATCGCAACCAGGTTTAATCGACTGTTTCAGTGTGGTACCACATCACTACGTGATCCAAACCAGAAAATACCCAGGATCTGTTGAACGAGTATGTGAAGTGTGCGAAAGTGTGAGTCTGATGAGGTCAAATCCCACACCAATCCCAGACTTAACTTACGTTATCCTCTAAAATATTGATCGAAACCAGGTTTAATCGACTGTTTCAGTGTGGTACCACATTACTACGTGATCCAAACCAGAAAAAACCCAGGATCCGTTCAACAAGTATGTGAAGAATGCGAAAGTATGAGTCTGATGAGTGAAAATCCCAGACCTAACCTAGACCTAACATGCGTTATCCTCTAAAATATTGATCCAAACCAGGTTCAATGGACTGTTTCAGTGTGGTACCATACTACTACGTGATCCAAACCAGAAAAAACCCAGGATCTGTTCAAAAAGTATGTGAAAAACGCGAAAGTATGAGCCTGATGAGGGCAAATCCAAGACCTATCCCAGACCTAACTTGCGTTGTCCTTTAAGATATTGATGGAAACCAAGTTTAGTTGACTATTTCAGTGTGGTACCACATTACTACGTGATCTAATCCAGAAATAGCCCAGGATCTAGCCATGAAGTATGAGAAATATGCGAAAGTATGAGCCTGACGAGGGCAAATCCTAGACCTTACCCAGACCTAACATGCGTTATCCTCTAAAATATTTATCAAGACCAGGTTTAATTGACTGTTTCAGTGTGGTACCACATTACTACGTGATCCAATCCAGAAATAGCCCAGGATCTAGCCATGAAGTATGAGAAATATGCGAAAGTATGAGCCTGATGAGGGCAAATCCTAGACCTATCCCAGACCTAACATGCGTTATCCTCTAAAATATTTATCAAGACCAGGTTTAATTGATTGTTTCAGTGTGGTACCACATTACTACGTGATCCAATCCAGAAATAGCCCAGGATCTAGCCATGAAGTATGAGAAATATGCGAAAGTATGAGCCTGATGAGGGCAAATCCTAGACCTATCCCAGACCTAACATGCGTTATCCTCTAAAATATTTATCAAGACCAGGTTTAATTGACTGTTTCAGTGTGGTACCACATTACTACGTGATCCAATCCAGAAATAGCCCAGGATCTAGCCATGAAGTATGAGAAATATGCGAAAGTATGAGCCTGATGAGGGCAAATCCTAGACCTATCCCAGACCTAACATGCGTTATCCTCTAAAATATTTATCAAGACCAGGTTTAATTGATTGTTTCAGTGTGGTCCCACATTACTACGTGATCCAAACCAGAAAAAACCCATGATCCGTTCAACAAGTATGTGAAGAATGCGAAAGTATGAGTCTGATGAGTGAAAATCCCAGACCTAACCAAGACCTAACATGCGTTATCCTCAAAAATATTGATCGAAACCTGGTTTAATTGACTGTTTCAGCGTGGTACCAAACGACTACGTGATACAATCCAGAAACAGCCCAGGATCTAGCCATGAAGTATGAGAAATATGCGAAAGTATGAGTCTGATGAGTGAAAATCCCAGGGCTAACCTAGACCTAACATGCGTTATCCTCTAAAATATTGATCGCAACCAGGTTTAATCGACTGTTTCAGTGTGGTACCACATTACTATGTGATCCAAACCAGAAAATAACCCAGGATCTGTTCAACGAGTATGTGAACTGTGCGAAAGTATGAGTCTGATGAGGGTAAATCCCAGACCTATCCCAGACCTAAAATGCGTTATCCTCTAAAATATTTATCAAGATCAGGTTTAATTGATTGTTTCAGTGTGGTCCCACACTACTACGTGATCCAAACCAGAAAAAACCCAGGATCTGTTCAACAAGTATGTGAAAAACGCGGAAAGTATGAGCCTGATGAGGGCAAATCCCAGACCTATCCCAGACCTAACTTGCGTTGTCCTCTAAGATAATGATGGAAACCAGGTTTAATTGACTGTTTCAGTGTTGTACTTCATTACTACGTGATGCAATCCAGAAAAAGCCCAGCATCTAGCCATCAAGTATGAGAAATATGCGAAAGAATGAGCCTGATGAGAGCAGATCCCAGACCTAACCTAGACATAACATGAATTATTCTCTAAAATATTGATCGAAACCAGGTTTAATTGACTGTTTCAGTGTGGTCCCACATTACTACGTGATCCAAACCAGAAAATAACCCAGGATCTGTCAAACGAGTATGTGAAGTGTGCGAAATTATGAGCCTGATGAGAGCAAATCCCAGACCTAACCTAGACCTAACATGAATTATTCTCTAAAATATTGATCGAATCTAGGTTTAATTGACTGTTTCAGTGCGGCCCCACATTACTACGTGATCCAAACCAGAAAAAACCCAGGATCCGTTCAACAAGTATGTGAAGAATGCGAAAGTATGAGACTGATGAGTGAAAATCCCAGGCCTAACCTAGACCTAACATGCGTTATCCTCAAAAATATTGATCGGAACCTGGTTTAATCGACTGTTTCAGTGTGGTACCACATTACTATGTGATCCAAACCAGAAACAGACCAGGATCTAGCCATGAAGTATGAGAAATATGCGAAAGTATGAGTCTGATGAGTGAAAATCCCAGGGCTAACCTAGACCTAACATGCGTTATCCTCTAAAATATTGATCGCAACCAGGTTTAATCGACTGTTTCAGTGTGGTACCACATCACTACGTGATCCAAACCAGAAAATACCCAGTATCTGTTCAACGAGTATGTGAAGTGTGCAAAAGTGTGAGTCTGATGAGGTCAAATCCCAGACCAATCCCAGACTTAACTTGCGTTATCCTCTAAAATATTGATCGAAACCAGGTTTAATCGACTGTTTCAGTGTGGTACCACATTACTACGTGATCCAAACCAGAAAATACCCAGTAGCTGTTCAACGAGTATGTGAAGTGTGCAAAAGTGTGAGTCTGATGAGGTCAAATCCCAGACCAATCCCAGACTTAACTTGCGTTATCCTCTAAAATATTGATCGAAACCAGGTTTAATCGACTGTTTCAGTGTGGTACCACATTACTACGTGATCCAAACCAGAAAAAACCCAGGATCCGTTCAACGAGTATGTGAAGAATGCGAAAGTATGAGTCTGATGAGTGAAAATCCCAGACCTAACCTAGACCTAACATGCGTTATCCTCTAAAATATTGATCCAAACCAGGTTCAATGGACTGTTTCAGTGTGGTACCATACTACTACGTGATCCAAATCAGAAAAAACCCAGGATCTGTTCAAAAAGTATGTGAAAAACGCGAAAGTATGAGCCTGATGAGGGCTAATCCAAGACCCATCCCAGACCTAACTTGCGTTGTCCTTTAAGATATTGATGGAAACCAAGTTTAATTGACTGTTTCAGTGTGGTACCACATTACTACGTGATCTAATCCAGAAATAGCCCAGGATCTAGCCATGAAGTATGAGAAATATGCGAAAGTATGAGCCTGACGAGGGCAAATCCTAGACCTTACCCAGACCTAACATGCGTTATCCTCTAAAATATTTATCAAGACCAGGTTTAATTGACTGTTTCAGTGTGATATCACATTACTACGTGATCCAATCCAGAAATAGCCCAGGATCTAGCCATGAAGTATGAGAAATATGTGAAAGTATGAGCCTGATGAGGGCAAATCCTAGACCTATCCCAGACCTAACATGCGTTGTCCTCTAAGATAATGATGGAAACCAGGTTTAATTGACTGTTTCAGTGTTGTACTTCATTACTACGTGATGCAATCCAGAAAAAGCCCAGCATCTAGCCATCAAGTATGAGAAATATGCGAAAGAATGAGCCTGATGAGAGCAAATCCCAGACCTAACCTAGACATAACATGAATTATTCTCTAAAATATTGATCGAAACCAGGTTTAATTGACTGTTTCAGTGTGGTCCCACATTACTACGTGATCCAAACCAGAAAATAACCCAGGATCTGTCAAACGAGTATGTGATGTGTGCGAAAGTATGAGCCTGATGAGAGCAAATCCCAGACCTAACCTAGACCTAACATGAATTATTCTCTAAAATATTGATCGAAACTAGGTTTAATTGACTGTTTCAGTGTGGTCCCACATTACTACGTGATCCAAACCAGAAAAAACCCAGGATCCGTTCAACAAGTATGTGAAGAATGCGTAAGTATGAGTCTGATGAGTGAAAATCCCAGGCCTAACCTAGACCTAACATGCGTTATCCTCAAAAATATTGATCGAAACCTGGTTCAATCGACTGTTTCAGTGTGGTACCACATTGCTATGTGATCCAAACCAGAAAATAACCCAGGATCTGTTCAACGAGTATGTGAATTGTGCGAAAGTATGAGTCTGATGAGGTCAAATCCCAAACCAATCCCAGACTTAACTTGCGTTATCCTCTAAAATATTGTTCGAAACCAGGTTTAATCGACTGTTTCAGTGTGGTACTACATTACTACGTGATGCAATCCAGAAAAAGCCCAGGATCTAGCCATCAAGTATGAGAAAT
This sequence comes from Colletes latitarsis, assembly GCF_051014445.1. Lineage (NCBI taxonomy): Eukaryota > Metazoa > Arthropoda > Insecta > Hymenoptera > Colletidae > Colletes > Colletes latitarsis. The sequence continues at coordinate 24,723,691 of NW_027488366.1, read as the reverse complement.
ATGCGAAAGAACGAGCCTGATCAGTGAAAATCTCAGGCCTTACCTAGACCTAACATGCGTTATCCTCTAAAATATTGATTGAAACCAGGTTTAATTGACTGTTTCAGCGTGGTACCACATTACTACGTGATACAATCCAGAAACAGCCCAGGATCTAGCCATGAAGTAAGAGAAATATGCGAAAGTATGAGCCTGATAAGGGCAAATCCTAGACCTAACCCAGACCAAACATGCGTTATCCTCTAAAATATTTATCAAGACCAGGTTTAATTGATTGTTTCAGTGTGGTCCCACATTACTAAGTGATCCAAACCAGAAAAAACCCAGGATCCGTTCAACAAGTATGTGAAGAAAGCGAAAGTATGAGACTGATCAGTGAAAATCTCAGGCCTTACCTAGACCTAACTTGCGTTGTCCTCTAAAATATTGATGAAAACCAGGTTTCATTGACTGTTTCAGTGTGGTACTACATTACAACGTGATGCAATCCAGAAAAAGCCCAGGATCTAGCCATCAAGTATGAGAAATATGCGAAAGAATGAGCCTGACGAGAGCAAATCCCAGACCTAACCTAGACCTAACATGCGTTATCCTCTAAAATATTGAGCGAAACCAGGTTTAATGAACTGTTTCAGTGTGGTGCCACATTACTACGTGTTCCAAACCAGAAAAAACCCAGGATCCGTTCAACAAGTATGTGAAGAATGCGAAAGTATGAGTCTGATGAGTGAAAATCCCAGACCTAACCGAGGCCTAACATGCGATATCCTCTAAAATATTGATTGAAACCAGGTTTAATTGACTGCTTCAGCGTGGTACCACATTACTACGTGATACAATCCAGAAACAGCCCAGGATCTAGCCATGAAGTATGAGAAATATGCGAAAGTATGAGCCTGATGAGAGCAAATCCCAGACCTAACCTAGACATCACATGAATTATTCTCCAAAATATTGATCGAAACCTGGTTTAATCGACTGTTTCAGTGTGGTACCACATTACTATGTGATCCAAACCAGAAAATAACCCAGGATCTGTTCAACGAGTATGTGAACTGTGCGAAAGTATGAGTCTGATGAGGGTAAATCCCAGACCTATCCCAGACCTAAAATGCGTTATCCTCTAAAATATTTATCAAGATCAGGTTTAATTGATTGTTTCAGTGTGGTCCCACACTACTACGTGATCCAAACCAGAAAAAACCCAGGATCTGTTCAACAAGTATGTGAAAAACGCGGAAAGTATGAGCCTGATGAGGGCAAATCCCAGACCTATCCCAGACCTAACTTGCGTTGTCCTCTAAGATAATGATGGAAACCAGGTTTAATTGACTGTTTCAGTGTTGTACTTCATTACTACGTGATGCAATCCAGAAAAAGCCCAGCATCTAGCCATCAAGTATGAGAAATATGCGAAAGAATGAGCCTGATGAGAGCAGATCCCAGACCTAACCTAGACATAACATGAGTTATTCTCTAAAATATTGATCGAAACCAGGTTTAACTGACTGTTTCAGTGTGGTCCCACATTACTACGTGATCCAAACCAGAAAATAACCCAGGATCTGTCAAACGAGTATGTGAAGTGTGCGAAATTATGAGCCTGATGAGAGCAAATCCCAGACCTAACCTAGACCTAACATGAATTATTCTCTAAAATATTGATCGAATCTAGGTTTAATTGACTGTTTCAGTGTGGCCCCACATTACTACGTGATCCAAACCAGAAAAAACCCTGGATCCGTTCAACAAGTATGTGAAGAATGCGAAAGTATGAGACTGATGAGTGAAAATCCCAGGCCTAACCTAGACCTAACATGCGTTATCCTCAAAAATATTGATCGAAACCTGGTTTAATCGACTGTTTCAGTGTGGTACCACATTACTATGTGATCCAAACCAGAAAATAACCCAGGATCTGTTCAACGAGTATGTGAAGTGTGCGAAAGTATGAGTCTGATCAGTGAAAATCTCAGGCCTTACCTAGACCTAACTTGCGTTGTCCTCTAAAGCATTGATGAAAACCAGGTTTCATTGACTGTTTCAGTGTGGTACTACATTACTACGTGATGCAATCCAGAAAAAGCCCAGGATCTAGCCAACAAGTATGAGAAATATGCGAAAGAATGAGCCTGATGAGAGCAAATCCCAGACCTAACCTAGACCTAACATGCGTTATCCTCTAAAATATTGAGCGAAACCAGGTTTAATGAACTGTTTCAGTGTGGTCCCACATTACTACGTGATCCAAACCAGAAAAAACCCAGGATCCGTTCAACAAGTATGTGAAGAATGCGAAAGTATGAGTCTGATGAGTGAAAATCCCAGGGCTAACCTAGACCTAACATGCGTTATCCTCTAAAATATTGATCGCAACCAGGTTTAATCGACTGTTTCAGTGTGGTACCACATCACTACGTGATCCAAACCAGAAAATACCCAGGATCTGTTGAACGAGTATGTGAAGTGTGCGAAAGTGTGAGTCTGATGAGGTCAAATCCCACACCAATCCCAGACTTAACTTACGTTATCCTCTAAAATATTGATCGAAACCAGGTTTAATCGACTGTTTCAGTGTGGTACCACATTACTACGTGATCCAAACCAGAAAAAACCCAGGATCCGTTCAACAAGTATGTGAAGAATGCGAAAGTATGAGTCTGATGAGTGAAAATCCCAGACCTAACCTAGACCTAACATGCGTTATCCTCTAAAATATTGATCCAAACCAGGTTCAATGGACTGTTTCAGTGTGGTACCATACTACTACGTGATCCAAACCAGAAAAAACCCAGGATCTGTTCAAAAAGTATGTGAAAAACGCGAAAGTATGAGCCTGATGAGGGCAAATCCAAGACCTATCCCAGACCTAACTTGCGTTGTCCTTTAAGATATTGATGGAAACCAAGTTTAGTTGACTATTTCAGTGTGGTACCACATTACTACGTGATCTAATCCAGAAATAGCCCAGGATCTAGCCATGAAGTATGAGAAATATGCGAAAGTATGAGCCTGACGAGGGCAAATCCTAGACCTTACCCAGACCTAACATGCGTTATCCTCTAAAATATTTATCAAGACCAGGTTTAATTGACTGTTTCAGTGTGGTACCACATTACTACGTGATCCAATCCAGAAATAGCCCAGGATCTAGCCATGAAGTATGAGAAATATGCGAAAGTATGAGCCTGATGAGGGCAAATCCTAGACCTATCCCAGACCTAACATGCGTTATCCTCTAAAATATTTATCAAGACCAGGTTTAATTGATTGTTTCAGTGTGGTACCACATTACTACGTGATCCAATCCAGAAATAGCCCAGGATCTAGCCATGAAGTATGAGAAATATGCGAAAGTATGAGCCTGATGAGGGCAAATCCTAGACCTATCCCAGACCTAACATGCGTTATCCTCTAAAATATTTATCAAGACCAGGTTTAATTGACTGTTTCAGTGTGGTACCACATTACTACGTGATCCAATCCAGAAATAGCCCAGGATCTAGCCATGAAGTATGAGAAATATGCGAAAGTATGAGCCTGATGAGGGCAAATCCTAGACCTATCCCAGACCTAACATGCGTTATCCTCTAAAATATTTATCAAGACCAGGTTTAATTGATTGTTTCAGTGTGGTCCCACATTACTACGTGATCCAAACCAGAAAAAACCCATGATCCGTTCAACAAGTATGTGAAGAATGCGAAAGTATGAGTCTGATGAGTGAAAATCCCAGACCTAACCAAGACCTAACATGCGTTATCCTCAAAAATATTGATCGAAACCTGGTTTAATTGACTGTTTCAGCGTGGTACCAAACGACTACGTGATACAATCCAGAAACAGCCCAGGATCTAGCCATGAAGTATGAGAAATATGCGAAAGTATGAGTCTGATGAGTGAAAATCCCAGGGCTAACCTAGACCTAACATGCGTTATCCTCTAAAATATTGATCGCAACCAGGTTTAATCGACTGTTTCAGTGTGGTACCACATTACTATGTGATCCAAACCAGAAAATAACCCAGGATCTGTTCAACGAGTATGTGAACTGTGCGAAAGTATGAGTCTGATGAGGGTAAATCCCAGACCTATCCCAGACCTAAAATGCGTTATCCTCTAAAATATTTATCAAGATCAGGTTTAATTGATTGTTTCAGTGTGGTCCCACACTACTACGTGATCCAAACCAGAAAAAACCCAGGATCTGTTCAACAAGTATGTGAAAAACGCGGAAAGTATGAGCCTGATGAGGGCAAATCCCAGACCTATCCCAGACCTAACTTGCGTTGTCCTCTAAGATAATGATGGAAACCAGGTTTAATTGACTGTTTCAGTGTTGTACTTCATTACTACGTGATGCAATCCAGAAAAAGCCCAGCATCTAGCCATCAAGTATGAGAAATATGCGAAAGAATGAGCCTGATGAGAGCAGATCCCAGACCTAACCTAGACATAACATGAATTATTCTCTAAAATATTGATCGAAACCAGGTTTAATTGACTGTTTCAGTGTGGTCCCACATTACTACGTGATCCAAACCAGAAAATAACCCAGGATCTGTCAAACGAGTATGTGAAGTGTGCGAAATTATGAGCCTGATGAGAGCAAATCCCAGACCTAACCTAGACCTAACATGAATTATTCTCTAAAATATTGATCGAATCTAGGTTTAATTGACTGTTTCAGTGCGGCCCCACATTACTACGTGATCCAAACCAGAAAAAACCCAGGATCCGTTCAACAAGTATGTGAAGAATGCGAAAGTATGAGACTGATGAGTGAAAATCCCAGGCCTAACCTAGACCTAACATGCGTTATCCTCAAAAATATTGATCGGAACCTGGTTTAATCGACTGTTTCAGTGTGGTACCACATTACTATGTGATCCAAACCAGAAAATAACCCAGGATCTGTTCAACGAGTATGTGAAGTGTGCGAAAGTATGAGTCTGATGAGGTCAAATCCCAAACCAATCCCAGACTTAACTTGCGTTATCCTCTAAAATATTGATCGAAACCAGGTTTAATCGACTGTTGCAGTGTGGTACCACATTACTACGTGATCCAAACCAGAAAAAACCCAGGATCCGTCCAACAAGTATGTGAAGAATGCGAAAGTATGAGTCTGATCAGTGAAAATCTCAGGCCTTACCTAGACCTAACTTGCGTTGTCCTCTAAAACATTGATGAAAACCAGGTTTCATTGACTGTTTCAGTGTGGTACTACATTACTACGTGATGCAATCCAGAAAAAGCCCAGGATCTAGCCAACAAGTATGAGAAATATGCGAAAGAATGAGCCTGATGAGAGCAAATCCCAGACCTAACCTAGACCTAACATGCGTTATCCTCTAAAATATTGAGCGAAACCAGGTTTAATGAACTGTTTCAGTTTGGTCCCACATTACTACGTGATCCAAACCAGAAAAAACCCAGGATCCGTTCAACAAGTATGTGAAGAATGCGAAAGTATGAGTCTGATGAGTGAAAATCCCAGGGCTAACCTAGACCTAACATGCGTTATCCTCTAAAATATTGATCGCAACCAGGTTTAATCGACTGTTTCAGTGTGGTACCACATCACTACGTGATCCAAACCAGAAAATACCCAGGATCTGTTGAACGAGTATGTGAAGTGTGCGAAAGTGTGAGTCTGATGAGGTCAAATCCCACACCAATCCCAGACTTAACTTGCGTTATCCTCTAAAATATTGATCGAAACCAGGTTTAATCGACTGTTTCAGTGTGGTACCACATTACTACGTGATCCAAACCAGAAAAAACCCAGGATCCGTTCAACAAGTATGTGAAGAATGCGAAAGTATGAGTCTGATGAGTGAAAATCCCAGACCTAACCTAGACCTAACATGCGTTATCCTCTAAAATATTGATCCAAACCAGGTTCAATGGACTGTTTCAGTGTGGTACCATACTACTACGTGATCCAAACCAGAAAAAACCCAGGATCTGTTCAAAAAGTATGTGAAAAACGCGAAAGTATGAGCCTGATGAGGGCAAATCCAAGACCTATCCCAGACCTAACTTGCGTTGTCCTTTAAGATATTGATGGAAACCAAGTTTAGTTGACTATTTCAGTGTGGTACCACATTACTACGTGATCTAATCCAGAAATAGCCCAGGATCTAGCCATGAAGTATGAGAAATATGCGAAAGTATGAGCCTGACGAGGCCAAATCCTAGACCCTACCCAGACCTAACATGCGTTATCCTCTAAAATATTTATCAAGACCAGGTTTAATTGACTGTTTCAGTGTGGTACCACATTACTACGTGATCCAATCCAGAAATAGCCCAGGATCTAGCCATGAAGTATGAGAAATATGCGAAAGTATGAGCCTGATGAGGGCAAATCCTAGACCTATCCCAGACCTAACATGCGTTATCCTCTAAAATATTTATCAAGACCAGGTTTAATTGATTGTTTCAGTGTGGTCCCACATTACTACGTGATCCAAACCAGAAAAAACCCATGATCCGTTCAACAAGTATGTGAAGAATGCGAAAGTATGAGTCTGATGAGTGAAAATCCCAGACCTAACCAAGACCTAACATGCGTTATCCTCAAAAATATTGATCGAAACCTGGTTTAATTGACTGTTTCAGCGTGGTACCAAATAACTACGTGATACAATCCAGAAACAGCCCAGGATCTAGCCATGAAGTATGAGAAATATGCGAATGTATGAGTCTGATGAGTGAAAATCCCAGGGCTAACCTAGACCTCACATGCGTTATCCTCTAAAATATTGATCGTAACCAGGTTTAATCGACTGTTTCAGTGTGGTACCACATTACTATGTGATCCAAACCAGAAAATAACCCAGGATCTGTTCAACGAGTATGTGAACTGTGCGAAAGTATGAGTCTGATGAGGGTAAATCCCAAACCTATCCCAGACCTAACATGCGTTATCCTCTAAAATACTTATCAAGATCAGGTTTAATTGATTGTTTCAGTGTGGTCCCACACTACTACGTGATCAAACCAGAAAAAACCCAGGATCTGTTCAACAAGTATGTGAAAAACGCGGAAAGTATGAGCCTGATGAGGGCAAATCCCAGACCTATCCCAGACCTAACTTGCGTTGTCCTCTAAGATAATGATGGAAACCAGGTTTAATTGACTGTTTCAGTGTTGTACTTCATTACTACGTGATGCAATCCAGAAAAAGCCCAGCATCTAGCCATCAAGTATGAGAAATATGCGAATGAATGAGCCTGATGAGAGCAGATCCCAGACCTAACCTAGACATAACATGAATTATTCTCTAAAATATTGATCGAAACCAGGTTTAATTGACTGTTTCAGTGTGGTCCCACATTACTACGTGATCCAAACCAGAAAATAACCCAGGATCTGTCACACGAGTATGTGAAGTGTGCGAAAGTATGAGCCTGATGAGAGCAAATCCCAGACCTAACCTAGACCTAACATGAATTATTCTCTAAAATATTGATCGAATCTAGGTTTAATTGACTGTTTCAGTGTGGCCCCACATTACTACGTGATCCAAACCAGAAAAAACCCAGGATCCGTTCAACAAGTATGTGAAGAATGCGAAAGTATGAGACTGATGAGTGAAAATCCCAGGCCTAACCTAGACCTAACATGCGTTATCCTCAAAAATATTGATCGAAACCTGGTTTAATCGACTGTTTCAGTGTGGTACCACATTACTATGTTATCCAAACCAGAAAATAACCCAGGATCTGTTCAACGAGTATGTGAAGTGTGCGAAAGTATGAGTCTGATGAGGTCAAATCCCAAACCAATCCCAGGCTTAACTTGCGTTATCCCCTAAAATATTGATCGAAACCAGGTTTAATCGACTGTTGCAGTGTGGTACCACATTACTACGTGTTCCAAACCAGAAAAAACCCAGGATCCGTTCAACAAGTATGTGAAGAATGCGAAAGTATGAGTCTGATGAGTGAAAATTCCAGACCTAACCGAGGCCTAACATGCGTTATCCTCTAAAATATTGATTGAAACCAGGTTTAATTGACTGTTTCAGCGTGGTACCACATTACTACGTGATACAATCCAGAAACAGCCCAGGATCTAGCCATGAAGTATGAGAAATATGCGAAAGTATGAGCCTGATGAGGGCAAATCCTAGACCTATCCCAGACCTAACATGCGTTATCCTCTAAAATATTTATCAAGACCAGGTTTAATTGAATGTTTCAGTGTGGTACTACATTACTACGTGATGCAATCCAGAAAAAGCCCAGGATCTAGCCATGAAGTATGAGAAATATGCGAAAGTATGAGCCTGATGAGGGCAAATCCAAGACCTATCCCAGACCTAACTTGCGTTGTCCTCTGAAATATTTATCAAGACCAGGTTTAATTGAATGTTTCAGTGTGGTACCACATTACTACGTGATGCAATCCAGAAAAAGCCCAGGATCTAGCCATCAAGTATGAGAAATATGCGAAAGAATGAGCCTGATGAGAGCAGATCCCAGACCTAACCTAGACATAACATGAATTATTCTCTAAAATATTGATCGAAACCAGGTTTAATTGACTGTTTCAGTGTGGTCCCACATTACTACGTGATCCAAACCAGAAAATAACCCAGGATCTGTCAAACGAGTATGTGAAGTGTGCGAAATTATGAGCCTGATGAGAGCAAATCCCAGACCTAACCTAGACCTAACATGAATTATTCTCTAAAATATTGATCGAATCTAGGTTTAATTGACTGTTTCAGTGTGGCCCCACATTACTACGTGATCCAAACCAGAAAAAACCCAGGATCCGTTCAACAAGTATGTGAAGAATGCGAAAGTATGAGACTGATGAGTGAAAATCCCAGGCCTAACCTAGACCTAACATGCGTTATCCTCAAAAATATTGATCGAAACCTGGTTTAATCGACTGTTTCAGTGTTGTACTTCATTGCTACGTGATGCAATCCAGAAAAAGCCCAGGATCTAGCCATCAAGTATGAGAAATATGCGAATGAATGAGCCTGATGAGAGCAAATCGCAGACCTAACCTAGACCTAACATGAATTATTCTCTAAAATATTGATCAAAACCAGGTTTAATGGACTGTTTCAGTGTGGTACCACACTACTACGTGATCCAAACCAGAAAGAACCCAGGATCTGTTCAACAAGTATGTGAAAAATGCGAAAGTATGAGTCTGATGAGGTCAAATCCCAGACCTATCCCAGACTTAACTTGCGTTATCCTCTAAAATATTGATCGAAGCCAGGTTTAATCGACTGTTTCAGCGTGGTACCACATTACTATGTGATACAATCCAGAAACAGCCCAGGATCTAGCCATGAAGTATGAGAGATATGCGAAAGTATGAGCCTGATGAGGGCAAATCCTAGACCTAACCCAAACCTAACATGCGTTATCCTCTAAAATATTTATCAAGACCAGGTTTAATTGAATGTTTCAGTGTGGTACCACATTACTACGTGATCCAAACCAGAAAAAAACCCAGGATCTGTTCAACAAGTATGTGAAAAATGCGAAAGCATGAGTCTGATGAGGGCAAATCCCAGGCCTAACCAAGACATAACTTTCGTTATCCTCTAAAATATTGATCAAAACAAGGTTTAGTGGGCTGTTTCAGTGTGGTACCACATTACTGCGCGATCCAAACCAGAAAACCCCCAGGATCTGTTCAACAAGTATGTGAAAAATGCGAAAGTATGACCCAGATGTGGGCAAATCCCAGACCTATCCCAGACCTAACTTGCGTTGTCCTTTAAGATATTGATGGAAACCAAGTTTAATTGACTGTCTCAGTGTGGTACCACATTACTACGTGATCCAATGCAGAAATAGCCCAGGATCTAGCCATGAAGTATGAGAAATATGCGAAAGTATGAGCCTGATGAGGGCAAATCCTAGACCTAACCCAGACCTAACATGCGTTATCATCTAAAATATTTATCAAGACCTGGTTTAATTGATTGTTTCAGTGTGGTACCACATTACTACGTGAACCATACCAGAAAAAACCCAGGATCCGTTCAACAGGTATCTGAAGAATGCGAAAGTATGAGTCTGATGAGTGAAAATCTCAGGGCTAACCTAGACCTAACATGCATTATCCTCTAAAATATTGATCCAAACCAGGTTTAGTGGACTGTTTCAGTGTGGTACCACTTTACTACGTGATCCAAAGCAGAAAAAACCCTCGATCAGGTCAACATGTATGTTAGAACTGCGAAAGTATGACCCTGATGAGGGTAAATCCCAGGCCTAACCCAGACCTAACATGCGTTATCCTCAAAAATATTTATCAAGACCAGGTTTAACTGAATGTTTCAGTATGGTACCACATTACTACGTGAACCATACCAGAAAAAACCCAGGATCCGTACAACAGGTATCTGAAGAATGCGAAAGTATGAGTCTGATGAGTGAAAATCTCAGGGCTAACCTAGACCTAACATGCATTATCCTCTAAAATATTGATCCAAACCAGGTTTAGTGGACTGTTTCAGTGTGGTACCACTTTACTACATGATCCAAAGCAGAAAAAACCCTCGATCAGGTCAACATGTATGTTAGAACTGCGAAAGTATGACCCCGATGAGGGCAAATCCCTGGCCTAACCCAGACCTAACATGCGTTATCCTCTAAAATATTTATCAAGACCAGGTTTAATTGATTGTTTCAGTGTGGTCCCACATTACTGCGAGATCCAAACCAGAAAAAACCCAGGATCCGTACAACAGGTATCTGAAGAATGCGAAAGTATGAGTCTGATGAGTGAAAATCCCAGACCTAACCTAGACCTAACATGCGTTATCCTCTAAAATATTGATCCAAACCAGGTTCAATGGACTGTTTCAGTGTGGTACCATACTACTACGCGATCCAAACCAGAAAAAACCCAGGATCTGTTCAAAAAGTATGTGAAAAACGCGAAAGTATGAGCCTGATGAGGGCAAATCCAAGACCTATCCCAGACCTAACTTGCGTTGTCCTTTAAGATATTGATGGAAACCAAGTTTAATTGACTGTTTCAGTGTGGTACCACATTACTACGTGATCTAATCCAGAAATAGCCCAGGATCAAGCCATGAAGTATGAGAAATATGCGAAAGTATGAGCCTGACGAGGGCAAATCCTAGACCTTACCCAGACCTAACATGCGTTAACCTCTAAAATATTTATCAAGACCAGGTTTAATTGACTATTTCGGTGTGGTACCACATTACTACGTGATCCAATCCAGAAATAGCCCAGGATCTAGCCATGAAGTATGAGAAATATGCGAAGGTATGAGCCTGATGAGGGCAAATCCTAGACCTATCCCAGACCTAACATGCGTTATCCTCTAAAATATTTATCAAGACCAGGTTTAATTAATTGTTTCAGTGTGGTCCCACATTACTACCTGATCCAAACCAGAAAAAACCCATGATCCGTTCAACAAGTATGTGAAGAATGCGAAAATATGAGTCTGATGAGTGAAAATCCCAGACCTAACCAAGACCTAACATGCGTTATCCTCAAAAATATTGATCGAAACCTGGTTTAATTGACTGTTTCAGCGTGGTACCAAATTACTACGTGATACAATCCAGAAACAGCCCAGGATCTAGTCATGAAGTATGAGAAATATGCGAAAGTATGAGTCTGATGAGTGAAAATCCCAGAGCTAACCTAGACCTAACATGCGTTATCCTCTAAAATATTGATCGCAACCAGGTTTAATCGACTGTTTCAGTGTGGTACCACATTACTATGTGATCCAAACCAGAAAATACCCACGATCTGTTCAACGAGTATGTGAAGTGTGCGAAAGTGTGAGTCTGATGAGGTCAAATCCCAGACCAATCCCAGACTTAACTTGCGTTATCCTCTAAAATATTGATCGAAACCAGGTTTAATCGACTGTTTCAGTGTGGTACCACATTACTACGTGATCCAAACCAGAAAAAACCCAGGATCCGTTCAACAAGTATGTGAAGAATGCGAAAGTATGAGTCTGATCAGTGAAAATCTCAGGCCTTACCTAGACCTAACTGGCGTTGTCCTCTAAAGTATTGACGAAAACCAGGTTTCATTGACTGTTTCAGTGTGGTACTACATTACTACGTGATGCAATCCAGAAAAAGCCCAGGATGTAGCCATCAAGTATGAGAAATATGCGAAAGAATGAGCCTGATGAGAGCAAATCCCAGACCTAACCTAGACCTAACATGCGTTATCCTCTAAAATATTGAGCGAAACCAAGTTTAATGAACTGTTTCAGTGTGGTCCCACATTACTACGTGATACAAACCAGAAAAAACCCAGGATCTGTTCAACATGTATGAGAAATATGCGAAAGAATGAGCCTGATGAGAGCAAATCCCAGACCTAACCTAGACATCACATGAATTATTCTCTAAAATATTGATCGAAACCTGGTTTAATCGACTGTTTCAGTGTGGTACCACATTACTATGTGATCCAAACCAGAGAATAACCCAGGATCTGTTCAACGAGTATGTGAAGTGTGCGAAAGTGTGAGTCTGATGGGGTCAAATCCCAGACCTATCCCAGACCTAACTTGCGTTATCCTCTAAAATATTGATTGAAACCAGGTTTGATCGACTGTTTCAGTGTGGTACCACATTACGTCGTGATCCAAACCAGAAAAAACCCAGGATCAGTTCAACAAGTATGTGAAGAATGCGAAAGTATGAGTCTGATGAGTGAAAATCCCAGGGCTAACCTAGACCTAACATGCGTTATCCTCTAAGATATTGATGGAAACCAGGTTTAATTGACTGTTTCAGTGTTGTACTTCATTACTACGTGATGCAATCCAGAAAAAGCCCAGGATCTAGCCATCAAGTATGAGAAATATGCGAAAGAATGAGCCTGATGAGAGCAAATCCCAGACCTAACCTAGACATAACATGAATTATTCTCTAAAATATTGATCGAAACCAGGTTTAATTGACTGTTTCAGTGTGGTCCCACATTACTACGTGATCCAAACCAGAAAATAACCCAGGATCTGTCAAACGAGTATGTGAAGTGTGCGAAAGTATGAGCCTGATGAGAGCAAATCCCAGACCTAACCTAGACCTAACATGAATTATTCTCTAAGATATTGATCGAAACTAGGTTTAATTGACTGTTCAGTGTGGTCCCACATTACTACGTGATCCAAACCAGAAAAAACCCAGGATCTGTTCAACGAGTATGTGAAGTGTGCGAAAGTATGAGGCTGATGAGGGCAAATCCCCGACCTATCCCAGACCTAACATGCGTTATCCTCTAAAATATTTATCAAGACCAGGTTTAATTGATTGTTTCAGTGTGGTCCCACATTACTACGTGATCCAAACCAGAAAAAACCCATGATCCGTTCAACAAGTATGTGAAGAATGCGAAAGTATGAGTCCGATGAGTGAGAATCCCAGGGCTAACCTAGACCTAACATGCGTTATCCTCTAAAATATTGATCCAAACCAGGTTTAATGGACTGTTTCAGTGTGGTACCACACTACTACGTGATCCAAACCAGAGAAAACCCAGGATCTGTTCAACAAGTATGTGAAGAATGCGAAAGTATGAGCCTAATGAGTGAAAATCCCAGACCTATCCCAGACCTAACTTGCGTTGTCCTCTAAGATATTGATGGAAACCAGGTTTAATTGACTGTTTCTGTGTTGTACTTCATTACTACGTGATGCAATCCAGAAAAAGCCCAGGATCTAGCCATCAAGTATGAGAAATATGCGAAAGAATGAGCCTGATGAGAGCAAATCCCAGACCTAACCGAGACCTAACATGAATTATTCTCAAAAATATTGATCGAAACCTGGTTTAATCTACCGTTTCAGTGTGGTATCACATTACTATGTGATCCAAACCAGAAAATAACCCAGGATCTGTTCAACGAGTATGTGAAGTGTGCGAAAGTGTGAGTCTGATGAGGTCAAATCCCAGACCAATCCCAGACTTAACTTGCGTTATCCCCTAAGATATTGATCGAAACCAGGTTTAATCGACTGTTTCAGTGTGGTACCACATTACTACGTGATCCAAACCAGGAAAAACCCAGGATCCGTTCAACAAGTATGTGAAGAATGCGAAAGTATGAGTCTGATGAGTGAAAATCCCAGACCTAACCTAGACCTAACATGCGTTATCCTCTAAAATATTTATCAAGACCAGGTTTAATTCATTGTTTCAGTGTGGTCCCACATTACTACGTGATCCAAACCAGAAAAAACCCATTATCCGTTCAACAAGTATGTGAAGAATGCGAAAGTATGAGTCCGATGAGTGAAAATCACAGGCCTTACCAAGACCTAACATGCGTTGTCCTCAAAAATATTGATCGAAACCTGGTTTAATCGACTGTTTCAGTGTGGTACCACATTACTATGTGATCCAAACCAGAAAATAACCCAGGATCTGTTCCAAAAGTATGTGCAGTGTGCGAAAGTATGAGTCTATATGAGGGCAAATCCCCGACCTATCCCAGACCTAACTTGCGTTGTCCTCTAAGATATTGATGGAAACCAGGTTTAATTGACTGTTTCAGTGTTGTACTTCATTACTACGTGATGCAATCCAGAAAAAGCCCAGGATCTAGATATCAAGTATGAGAAATATGCGAAATGAATGAGCCTGATGAGAGCAAATCCCAGACCTAACCTAGACCTAACATGAATTATTCTCTAAAATATTGATCGAAACCAGGTTCAATTGACTGTTTCAGTGTGGTCCCACATTACTACGTGATCCAAACCAGAAAAAACCCAGGATCCGTTCAACAAGTATGTGAAGAATGCGAAAGTATGAGCCTGATGAGTGAAAACCCCAGGCCTAACCTAGACCTAACATGCGTTATCCTCAAAAATATTGATCGAAACCTGGTTTAATCGACTGTTTCAGTGTGGTACCACATTACTACGTGATCCAAACCAGAAAAACCCAGGATCTGTTCAACGAGTATGTGTAGTGTGCGAAAGTATGAGTCTGATGAGGGCAAATCCCAGTCCTATCCCAGACCTAACATGCGTTATCCTCTAAAATATTTATCAAGACCAGGTTTAATTGATTGTTTCAGTGTGGTCCCACACTACTACGTGATCCAAACCAGAAAAAACCCAGGATCTGTTCAACAAGTATGTGAAAAACGCGGAAAGTATGAGCCTGATGAGGGCAAATCCCAGACCTATCCCAGACCTAACTTGCGTTGTCCTGTAAGATATTGATGGAAACCAGGTTTAATTGACTGTTTCAGTGTTGTACTTCATTACTACGTGATGCAATCCAGAAAAAGCCCAGCATCTAGCCATCAAGTATGAGAAATATGCGAAAGAATGAGCCTGATGAGAGCAAATCCCAGACCTAACCTAGACCTAACATGAATTATTCTCTAAAATATTGATCGAAACCAGGTTTAATTGACTGTTTCAATGTGGTCCCACATTACTACGTGATCCAAACCAGAAAATAACCCAGGATCAGTCAAACGAGTATGTGAAGTGTGCGAAAGTGTGAGCCTGATGAGAGCAAATCCCAGACCTGTGCCAGACCTAGCTTGCGTTATCCTGCAAAATATTGATCGAAACCAGGTTTAATTGACTGTTTCAGCGTGGTACCAAATTACTACGTGATACAATCCAGAAACAGCCCAGGATCTGGCCATGAAGTATGAGAAATATGCGAAAGTATGAGCCTGATGAGGGCAAATCCAGGACTTAACCCAAACCTAACATGCGTTATCCCCTCAAATATTTATCAAGATCAGGTTTAATTGAATGTTTCAGTGTGGTACCACATTACTACGTGAACGAAACCAGAAAAAACCCAGGATCCGTTCAACAAGTATGTGAAGAATGCGAAAGTATGAGTCTGATGAGTGAAAATCCCAGGGCTAGCCTAGACCTAACATGCGTTATCCTCTAAAATATTGATCCAAACCAGGTTTAATGGACTGTTTCAGTGTGGTACCACACTACTACGTGATCCAAACCAGAGAAAACCCAGGATCTGTTCAACAAGTATGTGAAGAATGCGAAAGTATGAGCCTAATGAGTGAAAATCCCAGACCTATCCCAGACCTAACTTGCGTTGTCCTCTAAGATATTGATGGAAACCAGGTTTAATTGACTGTTTCTGTGTTGTACTGCATTACTACGTGATGCAATCCAGAAAAAGCCCAGGATCAAGCCGTCAAGTATGAGAAATATGCGAAAGAATGAGCCTGATGAGAGCAAATCCCAGACCTAACCGAGACCTAACATGAATTATTCTCAAAAATATTGATCGAAACCAGGTTTAATTGACTGTTTCAGTGTGGTTCCACATTACTACGTGATCCAAACCAGAAAAAACCCAGGAGCCGTACAACATGTATGTGAAGAATGCGAAAGTATGAGTCTGATGAGTGAAAATCCCAGGCCTAACCTAGACCTAACATGCGTTATCCTCAAAAATATTGATCGAAACCTGGTGTAATCTACCGATTCACTGTGGTATCACATTACTATGTGATCCAAACCAGAAAATAACCCAGGATCAGTTCAACAAGTATGTGAAAAACGCGAAAGTATGAGTCTGATGAGGGCGAATCCCAGACCTATGCCAGACCTAGCTTGCGTTATCCTGCAAAATATTGATCGAAACCAGGTTTAATTGACTGTTTCAGCGTCGTACCAAATTACTACGTGATACAATCCAGAAACAGCCCAGGATCTGGCCATGAAGTATGAGAAATATGCGAAAGTATGAGCCTGATGAGGGCAAATCCAGGACTTAACCCAAACCTAACATGCGTTATCCCCTCAAATATTTATCAAGATCAGGTTTAATTGAATGTTTCAGTGTGGTACCACATTACTACGTGAACGAAACCAGAAAAAACCCATGATCCGTTCAACAAGTATGTGAAGAATGCGAAAGTATGAGCCTGATGAGAGCAAATCCCAGGCCTAACCTAGACCTAACATGCGTTATCCTCAAAAATATTGATCGAAACCTGGTTTAATCTACCGATTCACTGTGGTATCACATTACTATGTGATCCAAACCAGAAAATAACACAGGATCTGTTCAACGAGTATGTGAAGTGTGCGAAAGTGTGAGTCTGATGAGGTCAAATCCCAGACCAATCCCAGACTTAACTTGCGTTATCCTTTAAAATATTGATCGCAACCAAGTTTAATGGACTGTTTCAGTGTGGTACCACACTACTACGTGATCCAAACCAGAAAAAACCCCGGATCTGTTCAACAAGTATGTGAAAGACGCGAAAGTATGAGTCTGATGAGGTCAAATCCCAGACCTATCCCAGACTTAACTTGCGTTATCCTCTAAAATATTGATCGAAACCAGGTTTAATCGACTGTTTCAGCGTGGTACCACATTACTATGTGATACAATCCAGAAACAGCCCAGGATCTAGCCATGAAGTATGAGAAATATGCGAAAGTATGAGCCTGATGAGTGAAATTCCCCGGCCTAACCTAGACCTAACATGCGTTATCCTCAAAAATATTGATCCAAACCAGGTTTAATGGACTGTTTCAGTGTGGTACCACTTTACTACGTGATCCAGAGCAGAAAAAAACCTCGATCAGGTCAACATGTATGTTAAAACTGCGAAAGTATGACCCTGATGAGAGCAAATCCCAGGCCTAACCTAGACCTAACATGCGCTGTCCTCTAAAATATTGATGGAAACCAGGTTTAATTGACTGTTTCAGTGTTGTACTTCATTACTACGTGATGCAATCCAGAGAAAGCCCAGGATCTAGCCGTCAAGTATGTGAAATATGCGAAAGAATGAGCCGGATGAGAGCAAATCCCAGACCTAACCTAGACCTAACATGAATTATTCTCTAAAATATTGATCGAAACCAGGTTTAATTGACTGTTTCAGTGTTGTACTACATTACTACCTGATGCAATCCAGAAAAAGCCCAGCATCTAGCCGTCAAGTATGAGAAATATGCGAAAGTATGAGCCTGATGAGGGCAAATCCTAGACCTAACCCAGACCTAACATGCGTTATCCTGTAAAATATTTATCAAGATCAGGTTTAATTGATTGTTTCAGTGTGGTACCACATTACTACGTGATCCACACCAGAAAAAACCCAAGATCCGTTCAACAAATATGTGAAGAATGCGAAAGTATGAGTCTGATGAGGCCAAATCCCAGACCTATCCCAGACTTAACTTGCGTTATCCTCTAAAATATTGATCGAAACCAGGTTTAATCGACTGTTTCAGCGTGGTACCACATTACTATGTGATACAATCCAGAAAGAGCCCAGGATCTAGCCATGAAGTATGAGAAATATGCGAAAGTATGAGCCTGATGAGTGAAATTCCCCGGCCTAACCTAGACCTAACATGCGTTACCCTCAAAAATATTGATCAAAACCAGGTTTAATGGACTGTTTCAGTGTGGTACCACTTTACTACGTGATCCAAAGCAGAAAAAACCCTCGATCAGGTCAACATGTATGTTAAAACTGCGAAAGTATGACCCTGATGAGGGCAAATCCCAGGCCTAACCTAGACCTAACATGCGTTGTCCTCTAAAATATTGATGGAAACCAGGTTGATTTGACTGTTTCAGTGTTGTACTTCTTTACTACGTGATGCAATCCAGAAATAGCCCAGGATCCAGCCATGAAATATGAGAAATATGCGAAAGTATGAGCCTGATGAGGGCAAATCCTAGACCTAACCCAGACCTAACATGCGTTATCCTCTAAAATATTGATCGCAACCAAGTTTAATGGACTGTTTCAGTGTGGTACCACACTACTGCGTGATCCAAACCAGAAAAAACCCCGGATCTGTTCAACAAGTATGTGAAAGACGCGAAAGTATGAGTCTGATGAGGTCAAATCCCAGACCTATCCCAGACTTAACTTGCGTTATCCTCTAAAACATTGACCGAAACCAGGTTTAATCGACTGTTTCAGCGAGGTACCACATTACTATGTGATACAATCCAGAAACAGCCCAGGATCTAGCCATGAAGTATGAGAAATATGCGAAAGTATGAGCCTGATGAGTGAAATTCCCCGGCCTAACCTAGACCTAACATGCGTTATCCTCAAAAATATTGATCCAAACCAGGTTTAATGGACTGTTTCAGTGTGGTACCACTTTACTACGTGATCCAAAGCAGAAAAAAACCTCGATCAGGTCAACATGTATGTTAAAACTGCGAAAGTATGACCCTGATGAGAGCAAATCCTAGACCTAACCCAAACCTAACATGCGTTATCCTCTAAAATATTTATCAAGACCAGGTTTAATTGAATGTTTCAGTGTGGTACCACATTACTACGTGAACCATACCAGAAAAAACCCAGGATCCGTTCAACAGGTATCTGAAGAATGCGAAAGTATGAGTCTGATGAGTGAAAATCTCAGGGCTAACCTAGACCTAACATGCATTATCCTCTAAAATATTGATCCAAACCAGGTTTAGTGGACTGTTTCAGTGTGGTACCACTTTACTACGTGATCCAAAGCAGAAAAAACCCTCGATCAGGTCAACATGTATGTTAGAATTGCGAAAGTATGACCCTGATGGGGGTAAATCCCAGGCCTAACCCAGACCTAACATGCGTTATCCTCAAAAATATTTATCAAGACCAGGTTTAACTGAATGTTTCAGTATGGTACAACATTACTACGTGAACCATACCAGAAAAAACCCAGGATCCGTTCAACAGGTATCTGAAGAATGCGAAAGTATGAGTCTGATGAGTGAAAATCTCAGGGCTAACCTAGACCTAACATGCATTATCCTCTAAAATATTGATCCAAACCAGGTTTAGTGGACTGTTTCAGTGTGGTACCACTTTACTACGTGATCCAAAGCAGAAAAAACCCTCGATCAGGTCAACATGTATGTTAGAACTGCGAAAGTATGACCCCGATGAGGGCAAATCCCTGGCCTAACCCAGACCTAACATGCGTTATCCTCTAAAATATTTATCAAGACCAGGTTTAATTGATTGTTTCAGTGTGGTCCCACATTACTGCGAGATCCAAACCAGAAAAAACCCAGGATCCGTTCAACAAGTATGTGAAGAATGCGAAAGAATGAGTCTGATGAGTGAAAATCCCAGGCCTAACCTAGACTTAACATGCGTTATCCTCAAAAATATTGATCGAAACCTGGTTTAATCGACTGTTTCAGTGTGGTACCACATTACTATGTGATCCAAACCAGAAAATAGCCCAGGATCTATCCATGAAGTATAAGAAATATGCGAAGGTATGAGCCTGACGAGGGCAAATCCTAGACCTAACCCAGACCTAACATGCGTTATCCTCAAAAATATTTATCAAGACCAGGTTTAACTGAATGTTTCAGTATGGTACCACATTACTACGTGATCCATACCAGAAAAAACCCAGGATCTGTTCAACAAGTATGTGAAAAATGCGAAAGCACGAGTCTGATGAGAGCAAATCCCAGGCGTAACCTAGACATAACTTTCGTCATCCTCTAAAATATTGATCGAAACCAGGTTTAGTGGGCTGTTTCAGTGTGGTACCACATTACTGCCCGATCCAAACCATAAAAAACCCAGGATCTGATCAACAAGTATTTGAAAAATGCGAAAGTATGACCCTGATGTGGGCAAATCCCAGACCTATCCCAGACCTAACATGCATTGACCTCTAAAATGTTGATCGAAACCAGGTTTAATTGACTGTTTCAGTGTGGTACCACATTACTACGTGATCCAATCCAGAAATAGCCCAGGATCTAGCCATGAAGTATGAGAAATATGCGAAAGTATGAGCCTGATGAGGGCAAATCCTAGACCTAACCCAGACCTAACATGCGTTATCATCTAAAATATTTATCAAGACCTGGTTTAATTGATTGTTTCAGTGTGGTACCACATTACTACGTGATCCAAACCAGAAATAGCCCGGGATCCGTTCAACAAATATGTGAAGAATGCGAAAGTATGAGTCTGATGAGTGAAAATCCTCGGCCTAACCTAGACCTAACATGCGTTATCCTCAAGAATATTGATCGAAACCAGGTTTAATGGACAGTTTCAGTGTGGTACCACACTACTACGTGATCCAAACCAGAAAAAAACCCAGGATCTGTTCAACAAGTATGTGAAAATCGCGAAAGTATGAGCCTGATGAGGGCAAATCCCAGACCTAAACCAGACCTAACTTGCGTTATCCTCTAAAATATTGATCGAAACCAGGTTTAATTGACTGATTCGGTGTGGTACCACATTACTACGTGATCCAATCCAGAAATAGCCCAGGATCTAGCCATGAGGTATGAGAAATATGCGAAAGTATGAGCCTGACGAGAGCGAATCCTAGACCTAACCCAGACCTAACATGCGTTATCATCTAAAATATTTATCAAGACCTGGTTTAATTGATTGTTTCAGTGTGGTACCACATTACTACGTGAACCATACCAGAAAAAACCCAGGATCCGATCAACAGGTATCTGAAGAATGCGAAAGTATGAGTCTGATGAGTGAAAATCTCAGGGCTAACCTGGACCTAACATGCATTATCCTCTAAAATATTGATCCAAACCAGGTTTAGTGGACTGTTTCAGTGTGGTACCACTCTACTACGTGATCCAAAGCAGAAAAAACCCCCGATCAGGTCAACGTGTATGTTAGAACTGCGAAAGTATGACCCTGATGAGGGCAAATCCCAGGCCTAACCCAGACCTAACATGCGTTATCCTCAAAAATATTTATCAAGACCAGGTTTAACTGAATGTTTCAGTATGGTACCACATTACTACGTGATCCAAGCCAGAAAAAACCCAGGATCCGTTCAACAAGTATGTGAAGAATGCGAAAGAATGAATCTGATGAGTGAAAATCCCAGGCCTAACCTAGACCTAACATGCATTATCCTCTAAAATATTGATCCAAACCAGGTTTAGTGTACTGTTTCAGTGTGGTACCACTTTACTACGTGATCCAAAGCAGAAAAAACCCTCGATCAGGTCAACACGTATGTTAGAACTGCGAAAGTATGACCCTGATGAGGGCAAATCCCAGGCCTAACCTAGGCCTAACATGAGTTATTCTCTGAAATATTTATCGAAACCAGGTTTAATTGACTGTTTCAGTGTTGTACTTCATTACTACGTGATGCAATCCAGAAAAAGCCCAGGATCTAGCCATGAAGTATGAGAAATATGCGAAAGTATGAGCCTGATGAGGGCAAATCCTAGACCTAACCCAGACCTAACATGCGTTATCCTCTAAAATATTTATCAAGACCAGGTTTAATTGATTGTTTCAGTGTGGTCCCACATTACTTCGTGATCCAAACCAGAAAAAACCCAGGATCCGTTCAACAGGTATGTGAAGTATGCGATAGAATGAGTCTGATGAGTGAAAATCCCAGGCCTAACCTAGACCTAACATACGTTATCCTCAAAAATATTGATCGAAACCTGGTTTAATCGACTGTTTCAGTGTGGTACCACATTACTATGTGATCCAAACCAGAAAATAGCCCAGGATCTATCCATGAAGTATAAGAAATATGCGAAAGTATGAGCCGGATGAGGGCAAATCCTAGACCTATCCCAGACCTAACTTGCGTTGTCCTCTAAGATATTGATGGAAACCAGGTTTAATTGACTGTTTCAGTGTTGTACTTCATTACTACGTGATGCAATCCAGAAAAAGCCCAGGATCTAGCCATCAAGTATGAGAAATATGCGAAAGTATGAGCCTGATGTGGGCAAATCCTAGACCTAACCCAAACCTAACATGCGTTATCCTCTAAAATATTTATCAAGACCAGGTTTATTTGAATGTTTCAGTGTGGTACCACTTTACTACGAGATCCAAAGCAGAAAAAACCCAGGATCCGTTCAACAGGTATGTGAAGAATGCGAAAGAATGAGAGTGATGAGTGAAAATCCCAGGCCTTACCTAGACCTAACATGCGTTATCCTCAAGAATATTGATCGAAACCTGGTTTAATCGACTGTTTCAGTGTTGTACCACATTACTACGTGAACCATACCAGAAAAAACACAGGATCCATTCAACGAGTATCTGAAGAATGCGAAAGTATGAGTCTGATGAGTGAAAATCTCAGGGCTAACCTAGACCTAACATGCATTATCCTCTAAAATATTGATCCAAACTAGGTTTAGTGGACTGTTTCAGTGTGGTACCACATTACTATGTGATCCAAACCAGAAAGTAGCCCAGGATCTATCCATGAAGTATAAGAAATATGCGAAAGTATGAGCCTGATGAGGGCAAATCCTAGACCTAACCCAGACCTAACATGCGTTATCCGCAAAAATATTTATCAAGACCAGGTTTAGCTGAATGTTTCAGTGTGGTACCACATTACTACGTGATCCATACCAGAAAAAACCCAGGATTTGTTCCACAAGTATGTGAAAAATGCGAAAGCATGAGTCTGATGAGAGCAAATCCCAGGCCTAACCTAGACATAACTTTCGTTATCCTCTAAAATATTGATCGGAACCAGGTTTAGTGGGCTGTTTCAGTGTGGTACCACATTATTACGTGATCCAATCCAGAAATAGCCCAGGATCTAGCCATGAAGTATGAGAAATATGCGAAAGTATGAGCGTGATGAGGGCAAATCCTAGACCAAACCCAGACCTAACATGCGTTATCATCTAAAATATTTATCAAGACCTGGTTTAATTGATTGTATCAGTGTGGTACCACATTACTACGTGAACCATACCAGAAAAAACCCAGGATCCGTTCAACAAGTATCTGAAGAATGCGAAAGTATGAGTCTGATGAGTGAAAATCTCAGGGCTAACCTAGACCTAACATGCGCTATCCTCTAAAATATTGATCCAAACCAGGTTTAGTGGACTGTTTCAGTGTGGTACCACTTTACTACGTGATCCAAAGCAGAAAAAACCCTCGATCAGGTCAACATGTATGTTAGAACTGCGAAAGTATGACCCTGATGAGGGCAAATCCCTCGCCTAACCTAGACCTAACATGAATTATTCTCTAAAATATTTATCGAAACCTGGTTTAATTGTCTGTTTCAGTGTTGTACTTCATTACTACGTGATGCAATCCAGAAAAAGCCCAGGATCTAGCCATCAAGTATGAGAAATATGCGAAAGAATGAGCCTGATGAGAGCAAATCCCAGACCTAACCCGAACCTAACATGCGTTATCCTCTAAAATATTTATCAAGACCAGGTTTAATTGAATGTTTCAGTGTGGTACCACATTACTACGTGAACCATACCAGAAAAAACCCAGGATCCGTTCAACAGGTATGTGAAGAATGCGAAAGTATGAGTCTGATGAGTGAAAATCTCAGGGCTAACCTAGACCTAACATGCATTATCCTCTAAAATATTGATCCAAACTAGGTTTAGTGGACTGTTTCAGTGTGGTACCACATTACTATGTGATCCAAACCAGAAAATAGCCCAGGATCTATCCATGAAGTATAAGAAATATGCGAAAGTATGAGCCTGATGAGGGCAAATCCTAGACCTAACCCAGACCTAACATGCGTTATCCTCAAAAATATTTATCAAGACCAGGTTTAACTGAATGTTTCAGTGTGATACCACATTACTGCGTGATCCATACCAGAAAAAACCCAGGATCTGTTCAACAAGTATGTGAAAAATGCGAAAGCATGAGTCTGATGAGAGCAAATCCCAGGCCTAACCTAGACATAACTTTCGTTATCCTCTAAAATATTGATCGAAACAAGGTTTAGTGGGCTGTTTCAGTGTGGTACCACATTACTACGTCAACCAAACCAGAAAAAACCCAGGATCTGTTCAACAAGTATGTGAAAAACGCGAACGTATGAGTCTGATGAGGGCAAATCCCAGACCTATCGCAGACCTAACTTGCGTTGTCCTCTAAGATATTGATGGAAACCAGGCTTAATTGACTGTTTCAGTGTTGTACTTCATTACTACGTGATGCAATCCAGAAAAAGCCCAGGATCTAGCCATCAAGTATGAGAAATATGCGAAAGTATGAGCCTGACGAGAGCAAATCCTAGACCTAACCCAGACCTAACATGCGTTATCCTCTAAAATATTATCAAGACCTGGATTAATCGACTGTTTTAGTGTGGTACCACATTACTACGTGAACCATACCAGAAAAAACCCAGGATCCGTTCAACAGGTATGTGAAGAATGCGAAAGAATGAGTCTGATGAGTGAAAATCCCAGGCCTTACCCAGACCTAACTTGCGTTATCCTCTAAAATATTGTTCCAAACCTGGTTTAGTGGACTGTTTCAGTGTGGTACCACATTACTATGTGATCCAAACCAGAAAATAGCCCAGGATCTATCCATGAAGTATAAGAAATATGCGAAAGTATGAGCCTGATGAGGGCAAATCCTAGACCTAACCCAGACCTAACATGCGTTATCCTCAAAAATATTTACCAAGACCAGGTTTAACGGAATGTTTCAGTGTGGTACCACATTACTGCGTGATCCATACCAGAAAAGACCCAGGATCTGTTCAACAAGTATGTGAAAAATGCGAAAGCATGAGTCTGATGAGAGCAAATCCCAGGCCTAACCTAGACATAACTTTCGTTATCCTCTAAAATATTGATCGAAACCAGGTTTAGTGGGCTGTTTCAGTGTGGTACCACATTACTGCGCGATCCAAACCAGACAAAACCCAGGATCTGTTCAACAAGTATGTGAAAAATGCGAAAGTATGACCCTGATGTGGGCAAATCCCAGACCTATCCCAGACCTAACTTGCATTGTCCTCTAAAATATTGATCGAAACCAGGTTTAATTGACCGTTTCAGTGTGGTACCACATTACTACGTGATCCAATCCAGAAATAGCCCAGGATCTAGCCATGAAGTATGAGAAATATGCGAAAGTATGAGCCTGATGAGGACAAATCCTAGACCTAACCCAGACCTAACATGTGTTATCATCTAAAATATTTATCAAGACCTGGTTTATTTGAATGTTTCAGTGTGGTACCACATTACTACGTGATCCATACCAGAAAAAACCCAGGATTTGTTCCACAAGTATGTGAAAAATGCGAAAGCATGAGTCTGATGAGAGCAAATCCCAGGCCTAACCTAGACATAACTTTCGTTATCCTCTAAAATATTGATCGCAACCAGGTTTAGTGGGCTGTTTCAGTGTGGTACCACATTATTACGTGATCCAATCCAGAAATAGCCCAGGATCTAGCCATGAAGTATGAGAAATATGCGAAAGTATGAGCGTGATGAGAGCAAATCCTAGACCAAACCCAGACCTAACATGCGTTATCATCTAAAATATTTATCAAGACCTGGTTTAATTGATTGTATCAGTGTGGTACCACATTACTACGTGAACCATACCAGAAAAAACCCAGGATCCGTTCAACAAGTATCTGAAGAATGCGAAAGTATGAGTCTGATGAGTGAAAATCTCAGGGATAACCTAGACCTAACATGCGTTATCCTCTAAAATATTGATCCAAACCAGGTTTAGTGGACTGTTTCAGTGTGGTACCACTTTACTACGTGATCCAAAGCAGAAAAAACCCTCGATCAGGTCAACATGTATGTTAGAACTTCGAAAGTATGACCCTGATGAGGGCAAATCCCTCGCCTAACCTAGACCTAACATGAATTATTCTCTAAAATATTTAACGAAACCAGGTTTAATTGTCTGTTTCAGTGTTGTACTTCATTACTACGTGATGCAATCCAGAAAAAGCCCAGGATCTAGCCATCAAGTATGAGAAATATGCGAAAGAATGAGCCTGATGAGAGCAAATCCCAGACCTAACCCGAACCTAACATGCGTTATCCTCTAAAATATTTATCAAGACCAGGTTTATTTGAATGTTTCAGTGTGGTACCACTTTACTACGAGATCCAAAGCAGAAAAAACCCAGGATCCGTTCAACAGGTATGTGAAGAATGCGAAAGAATGAGAGTGATGAGTGAAAATCCCAGGCCTTACCTAGACCTAACATGCGTTATCCTCAAGAATATTGATCGAAACCTGGTTTAATCGACTGTTTCAGTGTTGTACCACATTACTACGTGAACCATACCAGAAAAAACCCAGGATCCGTTCAACAGGTATGTGAAGAATGCGAAAGTATGAGTCTGATGAGTGAAAATCTCAGGGCTAACTTAGACCTAACATGCATTATCCTCTAAAATATTGATCCAAACTAGGTTTAGTGGACTGTTTCAGTGTGGTACCACATTACTATGTGATCCAAACCAGAAAATAGCCCAGGATCTATCCATGAAGTATAAGAAATATGCGAAAGTATGAGCCTGATGTGGGCAAATCCTAGACCTAACCCAAACCTAACATGCGTTATCCTCTAAAATATTTATCAAGACCAGGTTTAACGGAATGTTTCAGTGTGGTACCACATTACTGCGTGATCCATACCAGAAAAGACCCAGGATCTGTTCAACAAGTATGTGAAAAATGCGAAAGCATGAGTCTGATGAGAGCAAATCCCAGGCCTAACCTAGACATAACTTTCGTTATCCTCTAAAATATTGATGGAAACCAGGCTTAATTGACTGTTTCAGTGTTGTACTTCATTACTACGTGATGCAATCCAGAAAAAGCCCAGGATCTAGCCATCAAGTATGAGAAATATGCGAAAGTATGAGCCTGACGAGAGCAAATCCTAGAACTAACCCAGACCTAACATGCGTTATCCTCTAAAATATTATCAAGACCTGGTTTAATCGACTGTTTCAGTGTGGTACCACATTACTACGTGAACCATACCAGAAAAAACCCAGGATCCGTTCAACAGGTATGTGAAGAATGCGAAAGAATGAGTCTGATGAGTGAAAATCCCAGGCCTTACCCAGACCTAACTTGCGTTATCCTCTAAAATATTGTTCCAATCCTGGTTTAGTGGACTGTTTCAGTGTGGTACCACATTACTATGTGATCCAAACCAGAAAATAGCCCAGGATCTATCCATGAAGTATAAGAAATATGCGAAAGTATGAGCCTGATGAGGGCAAATCCTAGACCTAACCCAGACCTAACATGCGTTATCCTCAAAAATATTTACCAAGACCAGGTTTAACGGAATGTTTCAGTGTGGTACCACATTACTGCGTGATCCAAACCAGAAAATAACCCAGGATCTGTTCAACGAGTATGTGAAGTGTGCGAAAGTATGAGTCTGATGAGGGCAAATCCCAGACCTATCCCAGACCTAACATGCGTTATCCTCTAAAATAATTATCAATACCAGGTTTAATTGATTGTTTCAGTGTGGTTCCACATTACTACGTGATCCAAACCAGAAAAAAACCCAGGATCCGTTCAACAAGTATGTGAAGAATGCGAAAGTATGAGTCTGATGAGTGAAAATCCCAGACCTAACCTAGACCTAACATACGTTATCCTCTAAAATATTGATCCAAATCAGGTTTGATGGACTGTTTCCGTGTGGTGCCACACTACTACGTGATTCAAACCAGAAAAAACCCAGGATCTGTTCAACAAGTATGTGAAAAAGGCGAAAGTATGAGCCTGATGAGGGCAAATCCCAGACCTATCCCAGACCTAACATGCGTTATCCTCTAAAATATTTATCGGAACCAGGTTTAGTGGGCTGTTTCAGTGTGGTACCACATTACTACGTGATCCAATCCAGAAATAGCCCAGGATCTAGCCATGAAGTATGAGAAATATGCGAAAGTATGAGCGTGATGAGGGCAAATCCTAGACCAAACCCAGACCTAACATGCGTTATCATCTAAAATATTTATCAAGACCTGGTTTCATTGATTGTATCAGTGTGGTACCACATTACTACGTGAACCATACCAGAAAAAACCCAGGATCCGTTCAACAAGTATGTGAAAAACGCGAACGTATGAGTCTGATGAGGGCAAATCCCAGACCTATCGCAGACCTAACTTGCGTTGTCCTCTAAAATATTTACCAAGACCAGGTTTAACGGAATGTTTCAGTGTGGTACCACATTACTGCGTGATCCAAACCAGAAAATAACCCAGGATCTGTTCAACAAGTATGTGAAAAATGCGAAAGCATGAGTCTGATGAGAGCAAATCCCAGGCCTAACCTAGACATAACTTTCGTTATCCTCTAAAATATTGATCGAAACCAGGTTTAGTGGGCTGTTTCAGTGTGGTACCACATTACTGCGCGATCCAAACCAGACAAAACCCAGGATCTGTTCAACAAGTATGTGAAAAATGCGAAAGTATGACCCTGATGTGGGCAAATCCCAGACCTATCCCAGACATAACTTGCATTGTCCTCTAAAATATTGATCGAAACCAGGTTTAATTGACCGTTTCAGTGTGGTACCACATTACTACGTGATCCAATCCAGAAATAGCCCAGGATCTAGCCATGAAGTATGAGAAATATGCGAAAGTATGAGCCTGATGAGGACAAATCCTAGACCTAACCCAGACCTAACATGCGTTATCCTCAAAAATATTTATCGGAAGCAGGTTTAGTGGGCTGTTTCAGTGTGGTACCACATTACTACGTGATCCAATCCAGAAATAGCCCAGGATCTAGCCATGAAGTATGAGAAATATGCGAAAGTATGAGCGTGATGAGGGCAAATCCTAGACCAAACCCAGACCTAACATGCGTTATCATCTAAAATATTTATCAAGACCTGGTTTAATTGATTGTATCAGTGTGGTACCACATTACTACGTGAACCATACCAGAAAAAACCCAGGATCCGTTCAACAAGTATGTGAAAAACGCGAACGTATGAGTCTGATGAGGGCAAATCCCAGACCTATCGCAGACCTAACTTGCGTTGTCCTCTAAGATATTGATGGAAACCAGGTTTAATTGACTGTTTCAGTGTTGTACTTCATTACTACGTGATGCAATCCAGAAAAAGCCCAGGATCTAGCCATCAAGTATGAGAAATATGCGAAAGTATGAGCCTGATGTGTGCAACTCCTAGACCTAACCCAAACCTAACATGCGTTATCCTCTAAAATATTTATCAAGACCAGGTTTATTTGAATGTTTCAGTGTGGTACCACTTTACTACGAGATCCAAAGCAGAAAAAACCCAGGATCCGTTCAACAGGTATGTGAAGAATGCGAAAGAATGAGAGTGATGAGTGAAAATCCCAGGCCTTACCTAGACCTAACATGCGTTATCCTCAAGAATATTGATCGAAACCTGGTTTAATCGACTGTTTCAGTGTTGTACCACATTACTACGTGAACCATACCAGAAAAAACACAGGATCCATTCAACGAGTATCTGAAGAATGCGAAAGTATGAGTCTGATGAGTGAAAATCTCAGGGCTAACCTAGACCTAACATGCATTATCCTCTAAAATATTGATCCAAACTAGGTTTAGTGGACTGTTTCAGTGTGGTACCACATTACTATGTGATCCAAACCAGAAAATAGCCCTGGATCTATCCATGAAGTATAAGAAATATGCGAAAGTATGAGCCTGATGAGGGCAAATCCTAGACCTAACCCAGACCTAACATGCGTTATCCTCAAATATATTTATCGGAACCAGGTTTAGTGGGCTGTTTCAGTGTGGTACCACATTACTACGTGATCCAATCCAGAAATAGCCCAGGATCTAGCCATGAAGTATGAGAAATATGCGAAAGTATGAGCGTGATGAGGGCAAATCCTAGACCAAACCCAGACCTAACATGCGTTATCATCTAAAATATTTATCAAGACCTGGTTTAATTGATTGTATCAGTGTGGTACCACATTACTACGTGAACCATACCAGAAAAAACCCAGGATCCGTTCAACAAGTATTTGAAGAATGCGAAAGTATGAGTCTGATGAGTGAAAATCTCAGGGCTAACCTAGACCTAACATGCGTTATCCTCTAAAATATTGATCCAAACCAGGTTTAGTGGACTGTTTCAGTGTGGTACCACATTACTACGTGATCCATACCAGAAAAAACCCAGGATTTGTTCCACAAGTATGTGAAAAATGCGAAAGCATGAGTCTGATGAGAGCAAATCGCAGGCCTAACCTAGACATAACTTTCGTTATCCTCTAAAATATTGATCGGAACCAGGTTTAGTGGGCTGTTTCAGTGTGGTACCACATTACTACGTGATCCAATCCAGAAATAGCCCAGGATCTAGCCATGAAGTATGAGAAATATGCGAAAGTATGAGCGTGATGAGGGCAAATCCTAGACCAAACCCAGACCTAACATGCGTTATCATCTAAAATATTTATCAAGACCTGGTTTAATTGATTGTATCAGTGTGGTACCACATTACTACGTGAACCATACCAGAAAAAACCCAGGATCCGTTCAACAAGTATCTGAAGAATGCGAAAGTATGAGTCTGATGAGTGAAAATCTCAGGGCTAACCTAGACCTAACATGCGTTATCCTCTAAAATATTGATCCAAACCAGGTTTAGTGGACTGTTTCAGTGTGGTACCACTTTACTACGTGATCCAAAGCAGAAAAAACCCTCGATCAGGTCAACATGTATGTTAGAACTGCGAAAGTATGACCCTGATGAGGGCAAATCCCTCGCCTAACCTAGACCTAACATGAATTATTCTCTAAAATATTTATCGAAACCAGGTTTAATTGACTGTTTCAGTGTGGTACCACATTACTACGTGATCCAAACCAGTAACAGGCCAGGATCCAGTCATGAAGTATGAGAAATATGCGAAAGTATGAGCCTGATGAGGGCAAATCCTAGACCTAACCCAGACCTAACATGAATTATTCTCTAAAATATTGATCGAAACCAGGTTTAATTGACTGTTTCAGTGTGGTACCACATTACTACGTGATCCAAACCAGTAACAGGCCAGGATCCAGTCATGAAGTATGAGAAATATGCGAAAGTATGAGCCTGATGAGGGCAAATCCTAGACCTAACCCAGACCTAACATGCGTTATCCTCTAAAATATTTATCAAGACCAGGTTTAATTGATTGTATCAGTGTGGTACCATATTACTACGTGATCCACACCAGAAAAAACCCAAGATCAGGTCAACATGCATGTTAAAACTGCGAAAGTATGACCCTGATGAGGGCAAATCCCAGGCCTAACCTAGACCTTACATGCGTTATCCTCAAAAATATTGACCGAAACCTGGTTTAATCGACTGTTTCAGTGTGGTACCACAATACTACGTGATGCAATCCAGAAAAAGCCCAGGATCTAGCCATCAAGTATGAGAAATATGCGAAAGAATGAGCCTGATGAAGGCAAATCCTAGACCTATCCCAGGCCTAACTTGCGTTATCCTCTAAAATATTGATCGAAACCAGGTTTAATTGACTGTTTTAGTGTGGTACCACTTTACTACGTGATCCAAAGCAGAAAAAACCCTCGATCAGGTCAACATGCATGTTAAAACTGCGAAAGTATGACCCTGATGAGGGCAAATCCCAGGCCTAACCTTGACCTAACATGCGTTGTCCTGTAAAATATTGATGGAAACCAGGTTTAATTGACTGTTTCAGTGTTGTACTTCATTACTACGTGATGCAATCCAGAAAAAGCCCAGGATCTAGACATCAAGGATGAGAAATATGCGAAAGAATGAGCCTGATGAGAGCAAATCCCAGACCTAACCTAGACCTAACATGAATTATTCTCTAAAATATTGATCGAAACCTGGTTTAATTGACTGTTTCAGTGTGGTACCACATTACTACGTGATCCATACCTGTAAAAACCCAGGATCCGTTCAACAAGTATGTGAAGAATGCGAAAGTATGAGTCTGATGAGTGAAAATCCTCGGCCTAAACTAGACCTAACATGCGTTATCCTCAAAAATATTGATCGAAACCAGGTTTAATCGACTGTTTCAGTGTGATACCACATTACTACGTGATCCAAACCAGAAAAAAACCCAGGATCTGTTCAACAAGTATGTGAAGTATGCGAAAGTATGAGTCTGATGAGGGCAAATCCCAGGCCTAAACTAGACATAACTATCGTTATCCTCTAAAATATTGATCGAAACCAGGTTTAATTAACTGTTTTAGTGTGGTACCACTTTACCACGTGATCCAAAGCAGAAAAAACCCTCGATCAGGTCAACATGCATGTTAAAACTGCGAAAGCATGAGCCTGATGAGGGCAAATCCCAGACCTATCCCAGACCTAACATGCGTTATCCTCGAAAATATTAATCGAAACCAGGTTTAATCGACTGTTTCAGTGTGGTACCACATTACTACGTGATCCAAACCAGAAAAAAACCCAGGATCTTGTCAACGAGTATGTGAAGTGTGCGAAAGTATGAGTCTGATGAGGGCTAATCCCAGACCTATCCCAGACCTAACTTGCGTTATCCTCTAAAATAATGATCGAAACCAGGTTTAATTGACTGTTTTAGTTGCGGCACCACTTTATTACGTGATCCAAAGCAGAAAAAACCCTCGATCAGGTCAACATGAATGTTAAAACTGCGAAAGTATGACCCTGATGAGGGCAAATCCCAGGCCTAACCTAGTACCTAACTTGCGTTATCCTCTAAAATATTGATCGAAACCAGGTTTAATTGACTGTTTCAGCGTGGTACCACATTACTACGTGATACAATACAGAAAAAGCCCAGGATCTAGCCATGAAGTATGAGAAATATGCGAAAGTATGACCCTGATGAGGTCAAATCCCAGACATAACACAGACCTAACATGCGTTGTCCTCTAAAATATTTATCAAGACCAGGTTTAATCGACTGTTTCAGTGTGGTCCAACATTACTACGTGATCCAAACCAGAAAAAACCCAGGATCCGTTCAACAAGTATGTGAAGAATGCGAAAGTATGAGTCTGATGCGTGAAAATCCCAGGCCTAACCTAGACCTAACATGCGTTATCCTCAAAAATATTGATCGAAACCTGGTTTAATTGACTGTTTCAGTTTGGTACCACATTACTACGTGACCCAAACCAGAAAAAACCCAGGATCTGTTCAACAAGTATGTGAAAAACGCGAAAGTATGAGCCTGATGAGGGTAAATCCCAGACCTATCCCAGACCAAACTTGCGTTATCCTCTAAAATATTGATCGAAACCAGGTTTAATCGACTGTTTCAGTGTGGTCCCACATTACTACGTGATCCAAACCAGAAAAAACCCAGGATCCGTTCAACAAGTATGTGAAGAATGCGAAAGTATGAGTCTGATGCGTGAAAATCCCAGGCCTAACCTAGACCTAACATGCGTTATCCTCAAAAATATTGATCGAAACCTGGATTAATCGACTGTTTCAGTGTGGTACCACATTACTACGTGACCCAAACCAGAAAAAACCCAGGATCTGTTCAACAAGTATGTGAAGAATACGAAAGTATGAGTCTGATGCGTGAAAATCCCAGGCCTAAGCTAGACCTGACATGCGTTATCCTCTAAAGTATTGATCGAAACCAGGTTTAATTGACTGTTTCAGCGTGGTACCGCATTACTACGTGATACAATCCAGAAAAAGCCCAGGATCTAGCCATGAAGTATGAGAAATATGCGAAAGTATGAGCCTGATGAGGGCAAATCCCAGACCTATCCCAGACCAAACTTGCGTTATCCTCAAAAATATTGATCGAAACCAGGTTTAGTGGGCTGTTTCAGTGTGGTACCACATTACTGCGCGATCCGAACCAGAAAAAACCCAGGATTTGTTCAACAAGTATGTGAAAAATGCGAAAGTATGACCCTGATGTGGGCAAATCCCAGACCTATCCAAGACCTAACTTGCATTGTCCTCTAAAATATTGATCGAAACCAGGTTTAATTGACTGTTTCAGTGTGGTACCACATTACTACGTGATCCAATCCAGAAATAGCCCAGGATCTAGCCATGAAGTATGAGAAATATGCGAAAGTATGAGCCTGATGAGGGCAAATCCTAGACCTAACCCAGACCTAACATGCGTTGTCCTCTAAAATATTTATCAAGACCAGGTTTAATCGACTGTTTCAGTATGGTACCACATTACTACGTGACCTAAACCAGAAAAAACCCAGGATCCGTTCAACAAGTATGTGAAAAACGCGAACGTATGAGTCTGATGAGGGCAAATCCCAGACCTATCCCAGACCTAACTTGCGTTGGCCCCTAAGATATTGATGGAAACCAGGTTTAATTGACTGCTTCAGTGTTGTACTTCATTACTACGTGATGCAATCCTGAAAAAGCCTAGGATCTAGCCATCGAGTATGAGAAATATGCGAAAGTATGAGCCTGACGAGAGCAAATCCTAGACCTAACCCAGACCTAACATGCGTTATCCTCTAATATATTTACCAAGACCAGGTTTAATTGATTGTTTCAGTGTGGTCCCACATTACTACGTGATCCAAACCAGAAAAAACCCAGGATCCGTTCAACAGGTATGTGAAGAATGCGAAAGAATGAGTCTGATGAGTGAAAATCCCAGGCCTTACCTAGACCTAACATGCGTTATCCTCAAGAATATTGATCGAAACCTGGTTTAATCGACTGTTTCAGTGTGGTACCACATTACTATGTGATCCAAACCAGAAAATAGCCCAGGATCTATCCATGAAGTATAAGAAATGTGCGAAAGTATGAGCCTGATGAGGGCAAATCCTAGACCTAACCCAGACCTAACATGCGTTATCCTCAAAAATATTTATCAAGACCAGGTTTAACTGAATGTTTCAGGGTGGTACCACATTACTGCGTGATCCATACCAGAAAAAACCCAGGATCTGTTCAACAAGTATGTGAAAAATGCGAAAGCATGAGTCTTGGAGAGCAAATCCCAGGCCTAACCTAGACATAACTTTCGTTATCCTCTAAAATATTGATCGATCCCAGGTTTAGTGGGCTGTTTCAGTGTGGTACCACATTACTGCGCGATCCAAACCAGAAAAAACCCAGGATCTGTTCAACAAGTATGTGAAAAATGCGAAGGTATGACCCTGATGTGGGCAAATCCCAGACCTATCCCAGACCTAACTTGCATTGTCCTCTAAAATATTGATCGAAACCAGGTTTAATTGACTGTTTCAGTGTGGTACCACATTACTACGTGATCCAATCCAGAAATAGCCCAGGATCTAGCCATGAAGTATGAGAAATATGCGAAAGTATGAGCCTGACGAGAGCAAATCCTAGACCTAACCCAGACCTAACATGCGTTATCCTCTAAAATATTTATCAAGACCAGGTTTAATTGATTGCTTCAGTGTGGTCCCACATTACTACGTGATCCAAACCAGACAAAACCCAGGATCCGTTCAACAGGTATGTGAAGAATGCGAAAGAATGAGTCTGATGAGTGAAAATCCCAGGGCTAACCTAGCCCTAACATGCATTATCCTCTAAAATATTGATCCAAACCAGGTTTAGTGGACTGTTTTAGTGTGGTACCACTTTACTACGTGTTCCAAAGCAGAAAAAACCCTCGATCAGGTCAACATGTATGTTAGAACTGCGAAAGTATGACCCTGATGAGGGCAAATCCCAGGCCTAACCTAGACCTAACATGAATTATTGTCTAAAATATTTATCGAAACCAGGTTTAATTGACTGTTTCAGTCATGTACTTCATTACTACGTGATGCAATCCAGAAAAAACCCAGGATCTAGCCATCAAGTAAGCGAAATATGCGAAAGTATGAGCCTGATGAGAGCAAATCCCAGACCTAACCCAGACCTAACATGAATTATTCTCTAAAATATTGATCCAAACCAGGTTTAATTGACTGTTTCAGTGTGGTACCACATTACTACGTGATACAATCCAGAAAAAGCCCAGGATCTAGACGTCAAGCATGAGAAATATGCGAAAGAATGAGCCTGATGAGAGCAAATCCCAGACCTAACCTAGACCTAACATGAATTATTCTCTAAAGTATTGATCGAAACCAGGTTTAATTGACTGTTTCAGTGTGGTACCACATTACTACGTGATCCAAACCACTAAAAACCCAGGATCCGTTCAACAAGTATGTGAAGAATACGAAAGTATGAGTCTGATGAGTGAAAATCCTCGGCCTAACCTGGACCTAACATGCGTTATCCTGAAAAATATTGATCGAAACCAGGTTTAATCGACTGTTTCAGTATGGTACCACATTACTACGTGATACAAACCAGAAAAAACCCTCGATCAGGTCAACATGCATGTTAAAACTGCGAAAGTATGAGCCTGATGAGGGCAAATCCCAGACCTATCCCAGGCCTAACATGCGTTATCCTCAAAAATATTAATCGAAACCAGGTTTAATCGACTGTTTCAGTGTGGTACCACATTACTACGTGATCCAAACCAGAAAAAAGCCAGGATCTTGTCAACGAGTATGTGAAAAACGCGAAAGTATGAGCCTGATGAGGGCAAATCCCAGACCTATCCCAGACCAAACTTGCGTTATCCTCTAATATATTGATCGAAACGAGGTTTAATCGACTGTTTCAGTGTGGTACCACATTACTACGTGATCCAAACCAGAAAAAACCCAGGATCTGTTCAACAAGTATGTGAAGTATGCGAAAGTATGAGTCTGATGAGGGCAAATCCCAGGCCTAAACTAGACATAACTTTCGTTATCCTCTAAAATATTGATCGAAACCAGGTTTAATTGACTGTTTTAGTGTGGTACGAAATTACTACGTGATCCAAACCAGAAAAAAACCCAGGATCTGTTCAACAAGTATGTGAAGTATGCGAAAGTATGAGTCTGATGAGGGCAAATCCCAGACCTATCCCAGACCTAACTTGCGTTATCCTCTAAAATATTGATCGAAACCAGGTTTAATTGAATGTTTTAGTGTGGTACCACTTTACTACGTGATCCAAAGCAGAAAAAACCCTCGATCAGGTCAACATGCATGTTAAAACTGCGAAAGTATGAGCCTGATGAGGGCAAATCCCAGACCTATCCCAGGCCTAACATGCGTTATCCTCAAAAATATTAATCGAAACCAGGTTTAATCGACTGTTTCAGTGTGGTACCACATTACTACGTGATCCAAACCAGAAAAAAGCCAGGATCTTGTCAACGAGTATGTGAAAAACGCGAAAGTATGAGCCTGATGAGGGCAAATCCCAGACCTATCCCAGACCAAACTTGCGTTATCCTCTAAAATATTGATCGAAACCAGGTTTAATTGAATGTTTTAGTGTGGTACCACTTTACTACGTGATCCAAAGCAGAAAAAACCCTCGATCAGGTCAAAATGCATGTTAAAACTGCGAAAGTATGAGCCTGATGAGGGCAAATCCCAGACCTATCCCAGACCTAACATGCGTTATCCTCTAAAATAATGATCGAAACCAGGTTTAATCGACTGTTTCAGTGTGGTACCACATTACTACGTGATCCAAACCAGAAAAAAGCCAGGATCTTGTCAACGAGTATGTGAAAAACGCGAAAGTATGAGCCTGATGAGGGCAAATCCCAGACCTATCCCAGACCAAACTTGCGTTATCCTCTAAAATATTGATCGAAACGAGGTTTAATCGACTGTTTCAGTGTGGTACCACATTACTACGTGATCCAAACCAGAAAAAACCCAGGATCCGTTCAACAAGTATGTGAAGAATGCGAAAGTATGAGTCTGCTGAGTGAAAATCCCCGGCCTAACCTAGACCTAACATGCGTTATCCTCAAAAATATTGATCGAAACCAGGTTTAATCGACTGTTTCAGTGTGGTACTACACTACTACTTGACCCAAACCGGAAAAAGCCCAGGATCCGTTCAACAAGTATGTGAAGAATGCGAAAGTATGAGTCTGATGAGGGCTAATCCCAGACCTATCCCAGACCTAACTTGCGTTATCCTCTAAAATAATGATCGAAACCAGGTTTAATTGACTGTTTTAGTTGTGGTACCACTTTACTACGTGATCCAAAGGAGAAAAAACGCTCGATGAGGTCAACATGCATGTTGAAACTGCGAAAGTATGACCCTGATGAGGGCAAATCCCAGACCTATCCCAGACCTAACTTGCGTTGTCCTCTAAGATATTGATGGAAACCAGGTTTAATTGACTGTTTCAGTGTGGTACCACATTACCACGTGATCCAATCCAGAAATAGCTCAGGATCTAGCCATCAAGTATGAGAAATATGCGAAAGAATGAGCCTGATGAGGGCAAATCCCAGGCCAATCCCAGACCTAACTTGCGTTATCCTCTAAAATATTGAACGAAACCAGGTTTAATTGACTGTTTCAGCGTGGTACCACATTACTAGGTGGTACAATCCAGAAACTGCCCAGGATCTAGCCATGAAGTATGAGAAATATGCGAAAGTATGAGCCTGATGAGGGCAAATCCTAGACCTAACCCAAACCTAACATGCGTTATCCTCTAAAATATTTATCAAGACCAGGTTTAATTGAATGTTCCAGTGTGGTACCACATTACTACGTGAACCAAACCAGAAAAAACCCAGGATCCGTTCAACAAGTATGTGAAGATTGCGAATGTATGAGTCTGATGAGTGAAGATCCCAGGGCTAACCTAGACCTAACATGCGTTATCCTCTAAAATGTGGATCCAAACCAGGTTTAATGGACTGTTTCAGTGTGGTACCACTTTACTACCTGATCCAAAGCAGAAAAAACCCTCGTTCACGTCAACATGTATGTTAAAACTGCGAAAGTATGACCCTGATGAGGGCAAATCCCAGGACTAACCTAAACCTAACAGGCGTTGTCCTCTAAAATATTGATCGATACCAGGTTGAATTGACTGTTTCAGTGTGGTACCACACTACTACTTGACCCAAACCGGAAAAAACCCAGGATCCGGTCAACAAGTATGTGAAGAATGCGAAAGTATGAGTCTGATGAGTGAAAATCCCAGGCCTAACCTAGACCAAACATGAATTATTCTCTAAAATATTGATCGAATCCAGGTTTAATTGACTGTTTCAGTGTGGTCCCACATTACTACGTGATCCAAACCAGAAAAAACCCAGGATCCGTTCAACAAGTATGTGAAGAATGCGAAAGTATGAGTCTGATGAGTGAAAATCCCAGGCCTAACCTAGACCTAACACGCGTTATCCTCAAAAATATTGATCGAAACCTGGTTTTATCTGCTGTTTCAGTGTGGTACCACATTGCTATGTGATCCAAACCAGAAAATAACCCAGGATCTGTTCAACAAGTATGTGAAAAACGCGAAAGTATGAGCCTGATGAGGGCAAATCCCAGACCTATCCCAGACCTAACTTGCGTTATCCTCTAAAATATTGAACGAAACCAGGTTTAATTGACTGTTTCAGCGTGGTACCACATTACTACGTGATACAATCCAGAAACAGCCCAGGATCTAGCCATGAAGTATGAGAAATATGCGAAAGTATGAGCCTGATAAGGGCAAATCCTAGACCAAACCCAAACCTAACATGCGTTATCCTTTAAATTATTTATCAAGACCAGGTTTAATTGAATGTTCCAGTGTGGTACCACATTACTTCGTGAACCAAACCAGAAAAAATCCAGGATCCGTTCAACATGTATGTGAAGAATTTGAAAGTATGAGTCTGATGAGTGAAAATCCCAGGCCTAACCTAGACCTAACATGCGTTGTCCTCTAAAATATTGATGGAAACCAGGTTGAATTGACTGTTTCAGTGTTGTACTTCATTACTACGTGATGCAATCCGGAAAAAGG
The DNA here is from genome assembly GCF_051014445.1 of Colletes latitarsis. Lineage (NCBI taxonomy): Eukaryota > Metazoa > Arthropoda > Insecta > Hymenoptera > Colletidae > Colletes > Colletes latitarsis. Next base: position 24,683,026 of record NW_027488366.1, on the reverse strand, counting down.
TCAGGATCCAGCCATGAAGTATGAGAAATATGCGGAAGTATGAGCCTGACGAGGGCAAATCCCAGACCCATCCCAGACCGAAGTTGCGTTATCCTCAAAAATATTGATCGAAACCTGGTTTAATCGACTGTTTCAGTGTGGTACCACATTACTACGTGATCCAATCCAGAAATAGCCCAGGATCTAGCCATGAAAGATGAGAAATATGCGAAAGTATGAGCCTGACGAGGGCAAATCCTAGACCTAACGCAGACCTAACATGCTTTATCCTCTAAAATATTTATCAAGACCAGGTTTATTTGATTGTTTCAGTGTGGTCCCTCATTACTACGTAATCCAAACCAGAAAAAACCCAGGATCCGTTCAACAAGTATGTGAAGAATACGAAAGTATGAGTCTGATGAGTGAAAATCCCAGGCCTAACCTAGACCTAACATGCGTTATCCTCAAAAATATTGATCGAATCCTGGTTTAATCGACTGTTTCAGTGTGGTACCACATTACTATGTGATCCCAACCAGAAAATAACCCAGGATCTGTTCAACGAGTATGTGAAGTGTGCGAAAGTATGAGTCTGATGAGGGCAAATCCCAGACCTATCCCAGACCTAACTTGCGTTGTCCTCTAAGATATTGATGGAAACCAGGTTTAATTGACTGTTTCAGTGTTGTACTTCATTACTACGTGATACAATCCAGAAGCAGCCCAGGATCTAGCCATGAAGTATGAGAAATATGCGAAAGTATGAGCCTGATGTGGGCAAATCCTAGACCTAACCCAAACCTAACATGCGTTATCCTCTAAAATAGTTATCATGACCAGGTTTCATTGATTGCTTCAGTGTGGTCCCGCAATAACTACGTGATCCAAACCAGAAAAAACCCACGATCCGTTCAACAAGTATGTGGAGAATGCGAAAGTATGGGTCTGATGAGTGAAAATCCCCGGCCTAACCTAGACCTAACATGCGTTATCCTCAAAAATATTGATCGAAACCAGGTTTAATCGACTGTTTCAGTGTGGTACCACACTACTACGTGACCCAAACCGGAAAAAACCCAGGATCTGTTCAACAAGTATGTGAAAAACGCGAAAGTATGAGCCTGATGAGGGCAAATCCCAGACCTATCCCAGACCTAACTTGCTTTATCCTCTAAAATATTGAACGAAACCAGGTTTAATTGACTGTTTCAGCGTGGTACCACATTACTACGTGATACAATCCAGAAACAGCCCAGGATCTAGCCATGAAGTATGAGAAATATGCGAAAATATGAGCCTCATAAGGGCAAATCCTAGACCTAACCCAAACCTAACATGCGTTATCCTCTAAATTATTTATCAAGACCAGGTTTAATTGAATGTTCCAGTGTGGTACCACATTACTTCGTGAACCAAACCAGAAAAAATCCAGGATCCGTTCAACATGTATGTGAAGAATGTGAAAGTATGAGTCTGATGAGTGAAAATCCCAGGCCTAACCTAGACCTAACATGCGTTGTCCTCTAAAATATTGATCGAATCCTGGTTTAATCGACTGTTTCAGTGTGGTACCACATTACTATGTGATCCAAACCAGAAAATAACCCAGGATCTGTTCAACGAGTATGTGAAGTGTGCGAAAGTATGAGTCTGATGAGGGCAAATCCCAGACCTATCCCAGACCTAACTTGCGTTGTCCTCTAAGATATTGATGGAAACCAGGTTTAATTGACTGTTTCAGTGTTGTACTTCATTACTACGTGATACAATCCAGAAGCAGCCCAGGATCTAGCCATGAAGTATGAGAAATATGCGAAAGTATGAGCCTGATGTGGGCAAATCCTAGACCTAACCCAAACCTAACATGCGTTATCCTCTAAAATAGTTATCATGACCAGGTTTCATTGATTGCTTCAGTGTGGTCCCGCAATAACTACGTGATCCAAACCAGAAAAAACCCACGATCCGTTCAACAAGTATGTGAAGAATGCGAAAGTATGGGTCTGATGAGTGAAAATCCCCGGCCTAACCTAGACCTAACATGCGTTATCCTCAAAAATATTGATCGAAACCTGGTTTAATCGACTGTTTCAGTGTGGTACCACATTACTACGTGATCCAATCCAGAAATAGCCCAGGATCTAGCCATGAAAGATGAGAAATATGCGAAAGTATGAGCCTGACGAGGGCAAATCCTAGACCTAACGCAGACCTAACATGCTTTATCCTCTAAAATATTTATCAAGACCAGGTTTATTTGATTGTTTCAGTGTGGTACCACACTACTACGTGACCCAAACCGGAAAAAACCCAGGATCTGTTCAACAAGTATGTGAAAAACGCGAAAGTATGAGCCTGATGAGGGCAAATCCCAGACCTATCCCAGACCTAACTTGCGTTATCCTCTAAAATATTGAACGAAACCAGGTTTAATTGACTGTTTCAGCGTGGTACCACATTACTACGTGATACAATCCAGAAACAGCCCAGGATCTAGCCATGAAGTATGAGAAATATGCGAAAGTATGAGCCTCATAAGGGCAAATCCTAGACCTAACCCAAACCTAACATGCGTTATCCTCTAAATTATTTATCAAGACCAGGTTTAATTGAATGTTCCAGTGTGGTACCACATTACTTCGTGAACCAAACCAGAAAAAATCCAGGATCCGTTCAACATGTATGTGAAGAATGTGAAAGTATGAGTCTGATGAGTGAAAATCCCAGGCCTAACCTAGACCTAACATGCGTTGTCCTCTAAAATATTGATGGAAACCAGGATGAATTGACTGTTTCAGTGTTGTACTTCATTACTACGTGATGCAATCCGGAAAAAGGTCAGGATCCAGCCATGAAGTATGAGAAATATGCGAAAGTATGAGCCTGACGAGGGCAAATCCCAGACCTATCCCAGACCGAAGTTGCGTTATCCTCAAAAATATTGATCGAAACCTGGTTTAATCGACTGTTTCAGTGTGGTATCACATTACTACGTGATCCAATCCAGAAATAGCCCAGGATCTAGCCATGAAATATGAGAAATATGCGAAAGTATGTGCCTGACGAGGGCAAATCCTAGACCTAACGCAGACCTAACATGCTTTATCCTCTAAAATATTTATCAAGACCAGGTTTATTTGATTGTTTCAGTGTGGTCCCTCATTACTACGTAATCCAAACCAGAAAAAACCCAGGATCCGTTCAACAAGTATGTGAAGAATACGAAAGTATGAGTCTGATGAGTGAAAATCCCAGGCCTAACCTAGACCTAACATGCGTTATCCTCAAAAATATTGATCGAATCCTGGTTTAATCGACTGTTTCAGTGTGGTACCACATTACTATGTGATCCAAACCAGAAAATAACCCAGGATCTGTTCAACGAGTATGTGAAGTGTGCGAAAGTATGAGTCTGATGAGGGCAAATCCCAGACCTATCCCAGACCTGACATGCGTTATCCTCTGAAATATTGATCCAAACAAGGTTTAATGGACTGTTTCAGTGTGGTACCACACTACTACGTGATCCAAACAAGAAATAGCCCAGGATCTAGCCATGAAATATGAGAAATATGCGAAAGTATGAGCCTGACGAGGGCAAATCCTAGACCTAACGCAGACCTAACATGCGTTATCCTCTAAAATATTTATCAAGACTAGGTTTAATTGAATGTTTCAGTGTGGTACCACATTACTACGTGAACCAAACCATAAAAAACCCAGGATCTGTTCAACGAGTGTGTGAAGTGTGCGAAAGTATGAGTCTGATGAGGGCAAATCCCAGACCTATCCCAGACCTAACTTGCGTTATCCTCTAAAATATTGAACGAAACCAGGTTTAATTGACTGTTTCAGCGTGGTACCACATTACTACGTGATACAATCCAGAAACAGCCCTGGATCTAGCCATGAAGTATGAGAAATATGCGAAAGTATGAGCCTGATAAGGGCAAATCCTAGACCTAACCCAAACCTAACATGCGTTATCCTCTAAAATATTTATCAAGACCAGGTTTAATTGAATGTTCCAGTGTGGTACCACATTACTACATGAACCAAACCAGAAAAAACCCAGGATCCGTTCAACAAGTATGTGAAGAATGCGAAAGTATGAGTCTGATGAGTGAAAATCCCAGGGCTAACCTAGACCTAACATGCGTTATCCTCTAAAATATCGATCGAAACCAGGTTGAGTTGACTGTTTCAGTGTTGTACTTCATTACTACGTGATGCAAACCGGAAAAAGCCCAGGATCTAGCCATCAAGTATGAGAAATATGCGAAAGAATGAGCCTGATGATAGCAAATCCCAGTCCTAACCTAGACCTGACATGAATTATTCTCTAAAATATTGATCAAAACCAGGTTTAATTGACTGTTTCAGTGTGGTACCACATTACTACGTGATCCAAACCAGAAATAGCCCAGGATCCAGCCATGAAGTATGAGAAATATGCGAAAGTATGAGCCTGATGGGGGCAAATCCTAGTCGTAACCCAGGCCTAACATGCGTTATCCTCTAAGATATTTATCAAGACTAGGTTTAATTGAATGTTTCAGTGTGGTACCACATTACTACGTGAACCAAACCATAAAAAACCCAGGATCTGTTCAACAAGTATGTGAAGAATGCGAAAGAATGAGTCTGATGAGTGAAAATCCCAGACCTAACCTAGACCTAACATGCGTTATCCTCTAAAATATTGATCCAAACCAGGTTTAATGGACTGTTTCAGTGTGGTCCCACATTACTACGTGATCCAAACCAGAAAAAACCCAGGATCTGTTCAACAAGTATGTGAAAAACGCGAAAGTATGAGCCTGATGAGGGCAAAACCCAGACCTATCCCAGACCAAACTTGCGTTATCCTCTAAAATATTGATCGAAACCAGGTTTAATCGACTGTTTCAGTGTGGTACCACATTGCTACGTGATCCAAACCAGAAAAAACCCAGGATCAGTTCAACAAGTATGTGAAAAACGCGAAAGTATGAGCCTGATGAGGGCAAATCCCAGACCTATCCCAGACCTAACTTGCGTTATCCTCTAAAATATTGAACGAAACCAGGTTTAATTGACTGTTTCAGCGTGGTACCACATTACTACGTGATACAATCCAGAAACAGCCCAGGATCTAGCCATGAAGTATGAGAAATATGCGAAAGTATGAGCCTGATGAGGGCAAATCCTAGACCTAACCCAAACCTAACATGCGTTATCCTCTAAAATAGTTATCATGACCAGGTTTCATTGATTGCTTCAGTGTGGTCCCGCAATAACTACGTGATCCAAACCAGAAAAAACCCACGATCCGTTCAACAAGTATGTGAAGAATGCGAAAGTATGGGTCTGATGAGTGAAAATCCCCGGCCTAACCTAGACCTAACATGCGTTATCCCCAAAAATATTGATCGAAACCAGGTTTAATCGACTGTTTCAGTGTGGTACCACACTACTACGTGACCCAAACCGGAAAAAACCCAGGATCTGTTCAACAAGTATGTGAAAAACGCGAAAGTATGAGCCTGATGAGGGCAAATCCCAGACCTATCCCAGACCTAACTTGCGTTATCCTCTAAAATATTGAACGAAACCAGGTTTAATTGACTGTTTCAGCGTGGTACCACATTACTACGTGATACAATCCAGAAACAGCCCAGGATCTAGCCATGAAGTATGAGAAATATGCGAAAGTATGAGCCTGATAAGGGCAAATCCTAGACCTAACCCAAACCTAACATGCGTTATCCTCTAAATTATTTATCAAGACCAGGTTTAATTGAATGTTCCAGTGTGGTACCACATTACTTCGTGAACCAAACCAGAAAAAATCCAGGATCCGTTCAACATGTATGTGAAGAATGTGAAAGTATGAGTCTGATGAGTGAAAATCCCAGGCCTAACCTAGACCTAACATGCGTTGTCCTCTAAAATATTGATGGAAACCAGGTTGAATTGACTGTTTCAGTGTTGTACTTCATTACTACGTGATGCAATCCGGAAAAAGGTCAGGATCCAGCCATGAAGTATGAGAAATATGCGAAAGTATGAGCCTGACGAGGGCAAATCCCAGACCTATCCCAGACCGAAGTTGCGTTATCCTCAAAAATATTGATCGAAACCTGGTTTAATCGACTGTTTCAGTGTGGTACCACATTACTACGTGATCCAATCCAGAAATAGCCCAGGATCTAGCCATGAAATATGAGAAATATGCGAAAGTATGAGCCTGACGAGGGCAAATCCTAGACCTAACGCAGACCTAACATGCTTTATCCTCTAAAATATTTATCAAGACCAGGTTTATTTGATTGTTTCAGTGTGGTCCCTCATTACTACGTAATCCAAACCAGAAAAAACCCAGGATCCGTTCAACAAGTATGTGAAGAATACGAAAGTATGAGTCTGATGAGTGAAAATCCCAGGCCTAACCTAGACCTAACATGCGTTATCCTCAAAAATATTGATCGAATCCTGGTTTAATCGACTGTTTCAGTGTGGTACCACATTACTATGTGATCCAAACCAGAAAATAACCCAGGATCTGTTCAACGAGTATGTGAAGTGTGCGAAAGTATGAGTCTGATGAGGGCAAATCCCAGACCTATCCCAGACCTAACTTGCGTTGTCCTCTAAGATATTGATGGAAACCAGGTTTAATTGACTGTTTCAGTGTTGTACTTCATTACTACGTGATACAATCCAGAAGCAGCCCAGGATCTAGCCATGAAGTATGAGAAATATGCGAAAGTATGAGCCTGATGTGGGCAAATCCTAGACCTAACCCAAACCTAACATGCGTTATCCTCTAAAATAGTTATCATGACCAGGTTTCATTGATTGCTTCAGTGTGGTCCCGCAATAACTACGTGATCCAAACCAGAAAAAACCCACGATCCGTTCAACAAGTATGTGAAGAATGCGAAAGTATGGGTCTGATGAGTGAAAATCCCCGGCCTAACCTAGACCTAACATGCGTTATCCTCAAAAATATTGATCGAAACCAGGTTTAATCGACTGTTTCAGTGTGGTACCACACTACTACGTGACCCAAACCGGAAAAAACCCAGGATCTGTTCAACAAGTATGTGAAAAACGCGAAAGTATGAGCCTGATGAGGGCAAATCCCAGACCTATCCCAGACCTAACTTGCGTTATCCTCTAAAATATTGAACGAAACCAGGTTTAATTGACTGTTTCAGCGTGGTACCACATTACTACGTGATACAATCCAGAAACAGCCCAGGATCTAGCCATGAAGTATGAGAAATATGCGAAAGTATGAGCCTCATAAGGGCAAATCCTAGACCTAACCCAAACCTAACATGCGTTATCCTCTAAATTATTTATCAAGACCAGGTTTAATTGAATGTTCCAGTGTGGTACCACATTACTTCGTGAACCAAACCAGAAAAAATCCAGGATCCGTTCAACATGTATGTGAAGAATGTGAAAGTGTGAGTCTGATGAGTGAAAATCCCAGGCCTAACCTAGACCTAACATGCGTTGTCCTCTAAAATATTGATGGAAACCAGGTTGAATTGACTGTCTCAGTGTTGTACTTCATTACTACGTGATGCAATCCGGAAAAAGGTCAGGATCCAGCCATGAAGTATGAGAAATATGCGAAAGTATGAGCCTGACGAGGGCAAATCCCAGACCTATCCCAGACCGAAGTTGCGTTATCCTCAAAAATATTGATCGAAACCTGGTTTAATCGACTGTTTCAGTGTGGTACCACATTACTACGTGATCCAATCCAGAAATAGCCCAGGATCTAGCCATGAAATATGAGAAATATGCGAAAGTATGAGCCTGACGAGGGCAAATCCTAGACCTAACGCAGACCTAACATGCTTTATCCTCTAAAATATTTATCAAGACCAGGTTTATTTGATTGTTTCAGTGTGGTCCCTCATTACTACGTAATCCAAACCAGAAAAAACCCAGGATCCGTTCAACAAGTATGTGAAGAATACGAAAGTATGAGTCTGATGAGTGAAAATCCCAGGCCTAACCTAGACCTAACATGCGTTATCCTCAAAAATATTGATCGAATCCTGGTTTAATCGACTGTTTCAGTGTGGTACCACATTACTATGTGATCCAAACCAGAAAATAACCCAGGATCTGTTCAACGAGTATGTGAAGTGTGCGAAAGTATGAGTCTGATGAGGGCAAATCCCAGACCTATCCCAGACCTGACATGCGTTATCCTCTAAAATATTGATCCAAACAAGGTTTAATGGACTGTTTCAGTGTGGTACCACACTACTACGTGATCCAAACCAGAAAAAACACAGGATCTGTTCAACAAGTATGTGAAAAACGCGAAAGTATGAGCCTGATGAGGGCAAATCCCAGACTTATCCCAGACCTAACTTGCGTTGTCCTCTAAGATATTGATGGAAACCAGGTTTAATTGACTGCTTCAGTGTTGTACTTCATTACTACGTGATGCAATCCAGAAAAAGGCCAGGATCTAGCCATCAAGTATGAGAAATATGCGAAGGTATGAGCCTGATGAGGGCGAATCCCAGACCTATCCCAGACCTAACTTGCGTTATCCTCTAAAATATTCATCGAAATCAGGCTTAATTGACTGTTTCAGCGTGGTACCACATTACTACGTGATACAATCCAGAAACAGCCCAGGATCTAGCCATGAAGTATGAGAAATATGCGAAAGTATCAGCCTGATGAGGGCAAATCCTAGACCTAACCCAAACCTAACATGCGTTATCCTCTAAAATATTTATCAAGACCAGGTTTAATTGAATGTTCCAGTGTGGTACCACATTACTACGTGAACCAAACCAGAAAAAACCCAGGATCCGTTCAACAAGTATGTGAAGAATGCGAAAGTATGAGTCTGATGAGTGAAAATCCCAGGGCTAACCTAGACCTAACATGCGTTATCCTCTAAAATATTGATCGAAACCAGGTTGAGTTGACTGTTTCAGTGTTGTACTTCATTACTACGTGATGCAAACCGGAAAAAGCCCAGGATCTAGCCATCAAGTATGAGAAATATGCGAAAGAATGAGCCTGATGAGAGCAAATCCCAGACCTAACCTAGACCTGACATGAATTATTCTCTAAAATATTGATCAAAACCAGGTTTAATTGACTGTTTCAGTGTGGTACCACATTACTACGTGATCCAAACCAGAAATAGCCCAGGATCCAGCCATGAAGTATGAGAAATATGCGAAAGTATGAGCCTGATGGGGGCAAATCCTAGTCGTAACCCAGGCCTAACATGCGTTATCCTCTAGAATATTTATCAAGACTAGGTTTAATTGAATGTTTCAGTGTGGTACCACATTACTACGTGAACCAAACCATAAAAAACCCAGGATCTGTTCAACAAGTATGTGAAGAATGCGAAAGTATGAGTCTGATGAGTGAAAATCCCAGACCTAACCTAGACCTAACATGCGTTATCCTCTAAAATATTGATCCAAACCAGGTTTAATGGACTGTTTCAGTGTGGTCCCACATTACTACGTGATCCAAACCAGAAAAAACCCAGGATCTGTTCAACAAGTATGTGAAAAACGCGAAAGTATGAGCCTGATGAGGGCAAAACCCAGACCTATCCCAGACCAAACTTGCGTTATCCTCTAAAATATTGATCGAAACCAGGTTTAATCGACTGTTTCAGTGTGGTACCACATTGCTACGTGATCCAAACCAGAAAAAACCCAGCATCAGTTCAACAAGTATGTGAAAAACGCGAAAGTATGAGCCTGATGAGGGCAAATCCCAGACCTATCCCAGACCTAACTTGCGTTATCCTCTAAAATATTCAACGAAACCAGGTTTAATTGACTGTTTCAGCGTGGTACCACATTACTACGTGATACAATCCAGAAACAGCCCAGGATCTAGCCATGAAGTATGAGAAATATGCGAAAGTATGAGCCTGATGAGGGCAAATCCTAGACCTAACCCAAACCTAACATGCGTTATCCTCTAAAATAGTTATCATGACCAGGTTTCATTGATTGCTTCAGTGTGGTCCCGCAATAACTACGTGATCCAAACCAGAAAAAACCCACGATCCGTTGAACAAGTATGTGAAGAATGCGAAAGTATGGGTCTGATGAGTGAAAATCCCCGGTCTAACCTAGACCTAACATGCGTTATCCCCAAAAATATTGATCGAAACCAGGTTTAATCGACTGTTTCAGTGTGGTACCACACTACTACGTGACCCAAACCGGAAAAAACCCAGGATCTGTTCAACAAGTATGTGAAAAACGCGAAAGTATGAGCCTGATGAGGGCAAATCCCAGACCTATCCCAGACCTAACTTGCGTTATCCTCTAAAATATTGAACGAAACCAGGTTTAATTGACTGTTTCAGCGTGGTACCACATTACTACGTGATACAATCCAGAAACAGCCCAGGATCTAGCCATGAAGTATGAGAAATATGCGAAAGTATGAGCCTGATAAGGGCAAATCCTAGACCTAACCCAAACCTAACATGTGTTATCCTCTAAATTATTTATCAAGACCAGGTTTAATTGAATGTTCCAGTGTGGTACCACATTACTTCGTGAACCAAACCAGAAAAAATCCAGGATCCGTTCAACATGTATGTGAAGAATGTGAAAGTATGAGTCTGATGAGTGAAAATCCCAGGCCTAACCTAGACCTAACATGCGTTGTCCTCTAAAATATTGATCCAAACCAGGTTTAATGGACTGTTTCAGTGTGGCACCACTTTACTACGTGATCCAAAGCAGAAAAAACCCTCGATCAGGTCAACAGGTATGTTAAAACTGCGGAAGTATGACCCTGATGAGGGCAAATCCCAGGCCTAACCTAGACCTAACATGCGTTGTCCTCTAAGATATTGATGGAAACCAGGTTTAATTGACTGTTTCAGTGTTGTACTTCATTACTACGTGATGCAATCCAGAAAAAGCCCAGGATCTAGCCATCAAGTATGAGAAATATGCGAAAGAATGAGCCTGATGAGAGCAAATCCCAGACCTAACCTAGACATAACATGAATTATTCTCTAAAATATTGATCATGACCAGGTTTAATTGATTGTTTCAGTGTGGTCCCACATTACTACATGATGCAATCCAGAAAAAGCCCAGGATCTAGCCATCAAGAATGAGAAATATGCGAAAGTATGAGCCTGATGAGGGCGAATCCCAGACCTATCCCAGACCTAACATGCGTTATCCTCTAAAATATTAATCGAAACCAGGTTTAATCGACTGTTTCAGTGTGGTACCACATTACTACGTGATCCAAACAAGAAAAAAACCCAGGACCTTGTCAACGAGTATGTGAAGTGTGCGAAAGTATGAGTCTGATGAGGGCTAATCCCAGACCTAACCTAGACCTAACATGAATTATTCTCTAAAATATTGATCGAGACCAGGTTTAATTGACTGTTTTAGTTGTGGTACCACTTTACTACGTGGTCCAAAGCAGAAAAAACCCTCGATCAGGTCAACATGCATGTTAAAACTGCGAAAGTATGAGCCTGATGAGGGCTAATCCCAGACCTATCCCAGACCTAACTTGCGTTATCCTCTAAAATATTGATCCAAACAAGGTTTAATGGACCGTTTCAATGTGGTACCACTTTACTACGTGATCCAAAGCAGAAAAAACCCTCGATCACGTCAACATGTATGTTAAAACTGCGAAAGTATGACCCTGATGAGGGCAAATCCCAGGCCTAACCTAGACCCAACATGCGTTGTCCTCTAAAATATTGATCGAAACCAGGTTTAATTGACTGTTTTAGTTGTGGTACCACTTTACTACGTGATCCAAAGCAGAAAAAACACTCGATCAGGTCAACATGCATGTTAAAACTGCGAAAGTATGACCCTGATAAGGCAAATCCCAGGCCTAACCTAGGCCTGACATGCGTTATCTTCTAAAATATTGAGCAAAACCAGGTTTAATTGACTGTTTCAGTGTAGTACCACATTACTACGTCATCCAATCCAGAAATAGCCCAGGATCTAGCCATGAAGTATGAGAAATATGCGAAAGTATGAGCCTGATGAGGGCAAATCCTAGACCTAACCCAGACCTAACATACGTTGTCCTCTAAAATATTTATCAAGACCAGGTTTAATTGATTGTTTCAGTGTGGTCCCACATAACTACGTGATCCAAACCAGAAAAAACCCAGGATCCGTTCAACAAGTATGTGAAGAATGCGAAAGTATGAGTCTGATGAGTGAAAATCTCGGGGCTAACCTAGACCTAACATGCGTTATCCTCTAAAATATTGATGCAAACCAGGTTTAATGGACTGTTTCAATGTGGTACCACTTTACTACGTGATCCAAAGCAGAAAAAACCCTCGATCAGGAGAACATGTATGTTAAAACTGCAAAGGTATGATCCTGATGAGGGCAAATCCCAGGCCTAACATAGACCTAACTTGCGTTGCCCTCTAAAATATTGATGGAAACCAGGTTTAATTGACTGTTTCAGTGTTGTACCTCATTACTACGTGATGCAATCCAGAAAAAGCCCAGGATCTAGCCATCAAGTATGAGAAATATGCGAAAGAATGAGCCTGATGAGAGCAAATCCCAGACCTAACCCAGACCTAACATGCGTTATCCTCAATAATATTGATCGAAACCAGGTTTAATCGACTGTTTCAGTGTGTTACCACATTACTACGTGATCCAAACCAGAAAAAAACCCAGGATCTGTTCAACGAGTATGTGAAGTGTGCGAAAGTATGAGTCTGATGAGGGCTAATCCCAGACCTCCCCCAGACCTAACTTGCGTTATCCTCTAAAATATTTATCCAGACCAGGTTTCATTGAATGTTTCAGTGTGGTACCACATTACTACGTGATCCAATCCAGAAAAAACCCAGGATCCGTTCAACAAGTATGTGAAGAATGCGAAAGTATGAGTCTGATGAGTGAAAATCCCAGACCAAACCTAGACCTAACATGCGTTATCCTCAAAAATATTGATCGAAACCTGGTTTAATCGAAAGTTTCAGTGTGGTACCACATTACTATGTGATCCAAACCAGAAAATAACACAGGATCTGTTCAACGAGTATGTGAAGAAAGCGAAAGTATGAGTCCGATGAGGTCAAATCCCAGACCAATCCCAGACTTAACTTGCGTTATCTTCTAAGATATTGATCGAAACCAGGTTTAATCGACTGTTTCAGTGTGGTACCACATTACTACGTGATCCAAACCAGAAAAACCCCAGGATCAGTTCAACAAGTATGAGAAGAATGCGAAGGTATGAGTCTGATGAGTGAAAATCCCAGGGCTAACCTAGCCCTAACATGCATTATCCTCTAAAATATTGATCCAAACCAGGTTTAGTGGACTGTTTTAGTGTGGTACCACTTTACTACGTGTTCCAAAGCAGAAAAAACCCTCGATCAGGTCAACATGTATGTTAGAACTGCGAAAGTATGACCCTGATGAGGGCAAATCCCAGGCCTAACCTAGACCTAACATGAATTATTGTCTAAAATATTTATCGAAACCAGGTTTAATTGACTGTTTCAGTCATGTACTTCATTACTACGTGATGCAATCCAGAAAAAACCCAGGATCTAGCCATCAAGTATGAGAAATATGCGAAAGTATGAGCCTGATGAGAGCAAATCCCAGACCTAACCCAGACCTAACATGAATTATTCTCTAAAATATTGATCCAAACCAGGTTTAATTGACTGTTTCAGTGTGGTACCACATTACTACGTGATACAATCCAGGAACAGCCCAGGATCTACCCATGAAGTATGAGAAATATGCGAAAGTATGAGCCTGATGTGGGCAAATCCTAGACCTAACCCAAACCTAACATGCGTTATCCTCTAAAATATTGATCCAAACCGGGTTTAATGGACTGCTTCAGTGTGGTACCACTTTACTACGTGATCCAAAGCGGACAAAACCCTCGATCAGGTCAACATGTATGTTAAAACTGCGAAAGTATGACCCTGATGGGGGCAAATCCCAGGCCTAACCTAGACCTAACATGCGTTGTCCTGTAAAATATTGATGGAAACCAGGTTTAGTTGACTGCTTCAGTGTTGTACTTCATTACTACGTGATGCAATCCAGAAAAAGCCCAGGATCTAGACTTCAAGCATGAGAAATATGCGAAAGAATGAGCCTGATGAGAGCAAATCCCAGACCTAACCTAGACCTGACATGAATTATTCTCTAAAGTATTGATCGAAACCAGGTTTAATTGACTGTTTCAGTGTGGTACCACATTACTACGTGATCCAAACCACTAAAAACCCAGGATCCGTTCAACAAGTATGTGAAGAATACGAAAGTATGAGTCTGATGAGTGAAAATCCTCGGCCTAACCTAGACCTAACATGCGATATCCTCAAAAATATTGATCGAAACCAGGTTTAATCGACTGTTTCAGTGTGGTACTACATTACTACGTGATCCAAACCAGAAAAAAACTCAGGATCTGTTCAACAAGTATGTGAAGTATGCGAAAGTATGAGTCTGATGAGGGCAAATCCCAGGCCTAAACTAGACATAACATTCGTTATCCTCTAAAATATTGATCGAAACCAGGTTTAATTGACTGTTTTAGTGTGGTACGAAATTACTACGTGATCCAAACCAGAAAAAATCCCAGGATCTGTTCAACAAGTATGTGAAGTATGCGAAAGTATGAGTCTGATGAGGGCAAATCCCAGACCTATCCCAGACCTAACTTGCGTTATCCTCTAAAATATTGATCGAAACCAGGTTTAATTGAATGTTTTAGTGTGGTACCACTTTACTACGTGATCCAAAGCAGAAAAAACCCTCGATCAGGTAAACATGCATGTTAAAACTGCGAAAGTATGAGCCTGATGAGGGCAAATCCCAGACCTATCCCAGACCTAACATGCGTTATCCTCAAAAATATTAATCGAAACCAGGTTTAATCGACTGTTTCAGTGTGGTACCACATTACTACGTGATCCAAACCAGAAAAAAGCCACGATCTTGTCAACGAGTATGTGAAAAACGCGAAAGTATGAGCCTGATGAGGGCAAATCCCAGACCTATCCCAGACCAAACTTGCGTTATCCTCTAAAATATTGATCGAAACGAGGTTTAATCGACTGTTTCAGTGTGGTACCACTTTACTACCTGATCCAAAGCAGAAAAAACCCTCGATCACGTCAACATGTATGTTAAAACTGCGAAAGTATGACCCTGATGAGGGCAAATCCAAGGACTAACCTAAACCTAACATGCGTTGTCCTCTAAAATATTGATCGATACCAGGTTGAATTGACTGTTTCAGTGTGGTACCACACTACTACTTGACCCAAACCGGAAAAAACCCAGGATCCGGTCAACAAGTATGTGAAGAATGCGAAAGTATGAGTCTGATGAGTGAAAATCCCAGGCCTAACCTAGACCAAACATGAATTATTCTCTAAAATATTGATCGAATCCAGGTTTAATCGACTGTTTCAGTGTGGTACCACATTACTACGTGATCCAATCCAGAAATAGCCCAGGATCTAGCCATGAAATATGAGAAATATGCGAAAGTATGAGCCTGACGAGGGCAAATCCTAGACCTAACGCAGACCTAACATGCTTTATCCTCTAAAATATTTATCAAGACCAGGTTTATTTGATTGTTTCAGTGTGGTCCCTCATTACTACGTAATCCAAACCAGAAAAAACCCAGGATCCGTTCAACAAGTATGTGAAGAATACGAAAGTATGAGTCTGATGAGTGAAAATCCCAGGCCTAACCTAGACCTAACATGCGTTATCCTCAAAAATATTGATCGAAACCTGGTTTAATCGACTGTTTCAGTGTGGTACCACATTACTATGTGATCCAAACCAGAAAATAACCCAGGATCTGTTCAACGAGTATGTGAAGTGTGCGAAAGTATGAGTCTGATGAGGGCAAATCCCAGACCTATCCCAGACCTGACATGCGTTATCCTCTAAAATATTGATCCAAACAAGGTTTAATGGACTGTTTCAGTGTGGTACCACACTACTACGTGATCCAAACCAGAAAAAACACAGGATCTGTTCAACAAGTATGTGAAAAACGCGAAAGTATGAGCCTGATGAGGGCAAATCCCAGACTTATCCCAGACCTAACTTGCGTTGTCCTCTAAGATATTGATGGAAACCAGGTTTAATTGACTGCTTCAGTGTTGTACTTCATTACTACGTGATGCAATCCAGAAAAAGCCCAGGATCTAGCCATGAAGTATGAGAAATATGCGAAAGTATCAGCCTGATGAGGGCAAATCCTAGACCTAACCCAAACCTAACATGCGTTATCCTCTAAAATATTTATCAAGACCAGGTTTAATTGAATGTTCCAGTGTGGTACCACATTACTACGTGATGCAATCCAGAAAAAGCCCAGGATCTAGCCATCAAGTATGAGAAATATGCGAAGGTATGAGCCTGATGAGGGCGAATCCCAGACCTATCCCAGACCTAACTTGCGTTATCCTCTAAAATATTGATCGAAACCAGGTTGAGTTGACTGTTTCAGTGTTGTACTTCATTACTACGTGATGCAAACCGGAAAAAGCCCAGGATCTAGCCATCAAGTATGAGAAATATGCGAAAGTATCAGCCTGATGAGGGCAAATCCTAAACCTAACCCAAACCTAACATGCGTTATCCTCTAAAATATTTATCAAGACCAGGTTTAATTGAATGTTCCAGTGTGGTACCACATTACTACGTGATGCAATCCAGAAAAAGCCCAGGATCTAGCCATCAAGTATGAGAAATATGCGAAGGTATGAGCCTGATGAGGGCGAATCCCAGACCTATCCCAGACCTAACTTGCGTTATCCTCTAAAATATTGATCGAAACCAGGTTGAGTTGACTGTTTCAGTGTTGTACTTCATTACTACGTGATGCAAACCGGAAAAAGCCCAGGATCTAGCCATGAAGTATGAGAAATATGCGAAAGTATGAGCCTGATGGGGGCAAATCCTAGTCGTAACCCAGACCTAACATGCGTTATCCTCTAAAATATTTATCAAGACTAGGTTTAATTGAATGTTTCAGTGTGGTACCACATTACTACGTGAGCCAAACCATAAAAAACCCAGGATCTGTTCAACAAGTATGTGAAGAATGCGAAAGTATGAGTCTGATGAGTGAAAATCCCAGACCTAACCTAGACCTAACACGCGTTATCCTCTAAAATATTGATCCAAACCAGGTTTAATGGACTGTTTCAGTGTGGTCCCACATTACTACGTGATCCAAACCAGAAAAAACCCAGGATCTGTTCAACAAGTATGTGAAAAACGCGAAAGTATGAGCCTGATGAGGGCAAAACCCAGACCTATCCCAGACCAAACTTGCGTTATCCTCTAAAATATTGATCGAAACCAGGTTTAATCGACTGTTTCAGTGCGGTACCACATTGCTACGTGATCCAAACCAGAAAAAACCCAGGATCAGTTCAACAAGTATGTGAAAAACGCAAAAGTATGAGCCTGATGAGGGCGAATCCCAGACCTATCCCAGACCAAACTTGCGTTATCCTCTAAAATATTAATCGAAACCAGTTTTAATTGACTGTTTCGGCGTGGTACCGCATTACTACGTGATACAATCCAGAAACAGCCCAGGATCTAGCCATGAAGTATGAGAAATATGCGAAAGTATGAGCCTGATGAGGGCAAATCCTAGACCTAACCCAAACCTAACATGCGTTATCCTCTAAAATATTTATCAAGACCAGGTTTAATTGAATGTTTCAGTGTGGTACCACATTACTACGTGAACCAAACCTGAAAAAACCCAGGATCCGGTCAACAAGTATGTGAAGAATGCGAAAGTATGAGTCTGATGAGTGAAAATCCCAGGGCAAACCTAGACCTAACATGCGTTATCCTGTAAAATATTGATCCAAACCAGGTTTAATGGACTGTTTCAGTGTGGCACCACTTTACTACGTGATCCAAAGCAGAAAAAACCCTCGATCAGGTCAACATGTATGTTAAAACTGCGGAAGTATGACCCTGATGAGGGCAAATCCCAGGCCTAACCTAGACCTAACATGCGTTCTCCTCTAAGATATTGATGGAAACCAGGTTTAATTGACTGTTTCAGTGTTGTACTTCATTACTACGTGATGCAATCCAGAAAAAGCCCAGGATCTAGCCATCAAGTATGAGAAATATGCGAAAGAATGAGCCTGATGAGAGCAAATCCCAGACCTAACCTAGACATAACATGAATTATTCTCTAAAATATTGATCATGACCAGGTTTAATTGATTGTTTCAGTGTGGTCCCACATTACTACATGATGCAATCCAGAAAAAGCCCAGGATCTAGCCATCAAGTATGAGAAATATGCGAAAGTATGAGCCTGATGAGGGCGAATCCCAGACCTATCCCAGACCTAACATGCGTTATCCTCTAAAATATTAATCGAAACCAGGTTTAATCGACTGTTTCAGTGTGGTACCACATTACTACGTGATCCAAACAAGAAAAAAACCCAGGATCTTGTCAACGAGTAAGTGAAGTGTGCGAAAGTATGAGTCTGATGAGGGCTAATCCCAGACCTAACCTAGACCTAACATGAATTATTCTCTAAAATATTGATCGAAACCAGGTTTAATTGACTGTTTTAGTTGTGGTACCACTTTACTACGTGATCCAAAGCAGAAAAAACCCTCGATCAGGTCAACATGCATGTTAAAACTGCGAAAGTATGAGCCTGATGAGGGCTAATCCCAGACCTATCCCAGACCTAACTTGCGTTATCCTCTAAAATAGTGATCGAAACCAGGTTTAATTGACTGTTTTAGTTGTGGTACCACTTTACTACGTGATCCAAAGCAGAAAAAACCCTCGATCAGGTCAACATGCATGTTAAAACTGCGAAAGTATGAGCCTGATGAGGGCAAATCCTAGACCTAACCCAGACCTAACATACGTTGTCCTCTAAAATATTTATCAAGACCAGGTTTAATTGATTGTTTCAGTGTGGCCCCACATTACTACGTGATCCAAACCAGAAAAACCCAGGATCCGTTCAACAAGTATGTGAAGAATGCGAAAGTATGAGTCTGATGAGTGAAAATCCCAGGCCTAACCTAGACCTAACATGCGTTATCCTCAAAAACATTGATCCAAACAAGGTTTAATGGACTGTTTCAATGTGATACCACTTTACTACGTGATCCAAAGCAGAAAAAACCCTCGATCACGTCAACATGTATGTTAAAACTGCGAAAGTATGACCCTGATGAGGGCAAATCCCAGGCCTAACCTAGTCCCAACATGCGTTGTCCTCTAAAATATTGATGGAAACCAGGTTTAATTGACTGTTTCAGTGTTGTACTTCATTACTACGTGATGCAATCCAGAAAAAGCCCAGGATCTAGTCATCAAGTATGAGAAATATGCGAAAGTATGAGTCTGATGAGGGCTAATCCCAGACCTATCCCAGACCTAACTTGCGTTATCCTGTAAAATAGTGATCGAAACCAGGTTTAATTGACTGTTTTAGTTGTGGTACCACTTTACTACGTGATCCAAAGCAGAAAAAACACTCGATCAGGTCAACATGTATGTTAAAACTGCGAAAGTATGACCCTGATGAGGGCAAATCCCAGGCCTAACCTAGTCCCAACATGCGTTGTCCTCTAAAATATTGATGGAAACCAGGTTTAATTGACTGTTTCAGTGTTGTACTTCATTACTACGTGATGCAATCCAGAAAAAGCCCAGGATCTAGTCATCAAGTATGAGAAATATGCGAAAGTATGAGCCTGATGAGGGCAAATCCTAGACCTAACCCAGACCTAACATACGTTGTCCTCTAAAATATTTATCAAGACCAGGTTTAATTGATTGTTTCAGTGTGGTCCCACATTACTACGTGATCCAAACCAGAAAAAACCCAGGATCCGTTCAACAAGTATGTGAAGAATGCGAAAGTATGAGTCTGATGAGTGAAATTCTCGGGGCTAACCTAGACCTAACATGCGTTATCCTCTAAAATATTGATGCAAACCAGGTTTAATGGACTGTTGCAGTGTGGTACCACTTTACTACGTGATCCAAAGCAGAAAAAACCCTCGATCAGGAGAACATGTATGATAAAACTGCAAAGGTATGATCCTGATGAGGGCAAATCCCAGGCCTAACCTAGACCTAACTTGCGTTGTCCTCTAAAATATTGATGGAAACCAGGTTTAATTGACTGTTTCAGTGTTGTACCTCATTACTACGTGATGCAATCCAGAAAAAGCCCAGGATCTAGCCATCAAGTATGAGAAATATGCGAAAGAATGAGCCTGATGAGAGCAAATCGCAGACCTAACCCAGACCTAACATGAATTATTCTCTAAAATATTAATCGAAACCAGGTTTAATTGACTGTTTCAGTGTGGTACCACATTACTACGTGATCCAATCCAGAAATAGCCCAGGATCCAGCCATGAAGTATGAGAAATATGAGAAAGTATGAGCCTGATGAGGGCAAATCCTAGACCTGACCTAGACCTAACATGCGTTATCCTCAATAATATTGATCGAAACCAGGTTTAATCGACTGTTTCAGTGTGTTACCACATTACTACGTGATCCAAACCAGAAAAAAACCCAGGATCTGTTCAACGAGTATGTGAAGTGTGCGAAGGTATGAGTCTGATGAGGGCTAATCCCAGACCTCCCCCAGACCTAACTTGCGTTATCCTCTAAAATATTTATCCAGACCAGGTTTCATTGAATGTTTCAGTGTGGTACCACATTACTACGTGATCCAATCCAGAAAAAACCCAGGTTCCGTTCAACAAGTATGTGAAGAATGCGAAAGTATGAGTCTGATGAGTGAAAATCCCAGACCAAACCTAGACCTAACATGCGTTATCCTCAAAAATATTGATCGAAACCTGGTTTAATCGACTGTTTCAGTGTGGTACCACATTACTATGTGATCCAAACCAGAAAATAACACAGGATCTGTTCAACGAGTATGTGAAGAAAGCGAAAGTATGAGTCTGATGAGGGCTAATCCCAGGCCTATCCCAGACCTAACTTGCGTTGTCCTCTAAGATATTGATGGAAACCAGGTTTAATTGACTGTTTCAGTGTTGTACTTCATCACTACGTGATGCAATCCAGAAAAAGCCCAGGATCTAGCCATCAAGTATGAGAAATATGCGAAAGAGCGAGCCTGATGAGAGCAAATCCCAGACCTAACCTAGACCTAACATGAATTATTCTCTAAAATATTGATCGAAACCAGGTTTAATCGACTGTTTCAGTGTGGTACCACATTACTATGTGATCCAAACCAGAAAATAACCCAGGATCTGTTCAACGAGTATGTGAAGTGTGCGAAAGTATGAGTCTGATGAGGTCAAATCCCAGACCTATCCCAAACCTAACTATGCGTTATCCTCTAAAATATTGATCATAACCAGGTTTAATCGACTGTTTCAGTGTGGTACCACATTACTACGTGATCCAAACCAGAAAAAACCCAGGATCCGTTCAACAAGTATGTGAAGAATGCGAAAGCATGAGTCTGATGAGTGAAAATCCCAGGCCTAAGCTAGACCTAACATGCGTTATCCTCAAAAATATTGATCGAAACCTGGTTTAATCGACTGTTTCAGTGTGGTACCACATTACTATGTGATCCAAACCAGAAAATAACCCACGATCTGTTCAACGAGTATGTGAAGTGTGCGAAAGTATGAGTCCGATGAGGTCAAATCCCAGACCAATCCCAGACTTAACTTGCGTTATCCTCTAAGATATTGATCGAAACCAGGTTTAACCGACTGTTTCAGTGTGGTACCACATTAATACGTGATCCAAACCAGAAAAACCCCAGGATCAGTTCAACAAGTATGAGAAGAATGCGAAAGTATGAGTCTGATGAGTGAAAATCCCAGGGCTAACCTAGACCTAACATGCGTTATCCTCTAAACAATTGATCCAAACCAGGTTTAATGGACTGTTTCAGAGTGGTACCACTTTACTACGTGATCCAAAGCAGAAAAAACCCTCGATTAGGTCAACATGTATGTTAAAACTGCGAAAGTATGACCCTGATCAGGGCAAATCCCAGGCCTAACCTAGACCTAACATGCGCTGTCCTCTAAAATATTGATGGAAACCAGGTTTAATTAACTGTTTCAGTGTTGTACTTCATTACTACGTGATCCACTCCAGAAAAAACCCAGGATCTGTTCAACGAGTATGTGAAGTGTGCGTAGGTATGAGTCTGATGAGGGAAAATCCCAGATCTATCCCAGACCTAACTTGCGTTATCCACTAAAATATTGATCGAAACCAGGTTTAACCGACTGTTTCAGTGTGGAACCACATTACTACGTGATCCAAACCAGAAAAAACCCAGGATCCGTTCAACAAGTATGTGAAGAATGCGAAAGCATGAGTCTGATGAGTGAAAATCCCAGGCCTAAGCTAGACCTAACATGCGTTATCCTCAAAAATATTGATCGAAACCTGGTTTAATCGACTGTTTCAGTGTGGTACCACATTACTATGTGATCCAAACCAGAAAATAACCCACGATCTGTTCAACGAGTATGTGAAGTGTGCGAAAGTATGAGTCCGATGAGGTCAAATCCCAGACCAATCCCAGACTTAACTTGCGTTGTCCTCAAAAATAGTGATCGAAACCTGGTTTAATCGACTGTTTCAGTGTGGTACCACATTACTATGTGATCCAAACCAGAAAATAACCCAGGATCTGTTCAACGAGTATGTGAAGTGTGCGAAAGTATGAGCCTGATGAGGGCAAATCCCAGACCTATCCCAGACCAAACTTGCGTTATCCTCTAAAATATTGATCGAAACCAGGTTTAATCGACTGTTTCAGTGTGGTACCACATTGCTACGTGATCCAAACCAGAAAAAACCCAGGATCAGTTCAACAAGTATGTGAAGAATGCGAAAGTATGAGTCTGATGAGTGAAAGTCCCAGGGCAAACCTAGACCTAACATGCGTTATCCTCTAAAATATTGATCCAAACCAGGTTTAATGGACTGTTTCAGTGTGGCACCACTTTACTACGTGATCCAAAGCTGAAAAAACCCTCGATCAGGTCAACATGTATGTTAAGACTGCGGAAGTATGACCCTGATGAGGGCAAATCCCAGGCCTAACCTAGACCTAACATGCGTTGTCCTCTAAAATATTTGATGGAAACCAGGTTTAATTGACTGTTTCAGTGTTGTACTTCATTACTACGTGATGCAATCCAGAAAAAGCCCAGGATCTAGCCATCAAGTATGAGAAATATGCGAAAGAATGAGCCTGATGAGAGCAAATCCCAGACCTAACCTAGACATAACATGAATTATTCTCTAAAATATTGATCATGACCAGGTTTAATTGATTGTTTCAGTGTGGTCCCACATTACTACATGATGCAATCCAGAAAAAGCCCAGGATCTAGCCATCAAGTATGAGAAATATGCGAAAGTATGAGCCTGATGAGGGCGAATCCCAGACCTATCCCAGACCTAACATGTGTTATCCTCTAAAATATTAATCGAAACCAGGTTTAATCGACTGTTTCAGTGTGGTACCACATTACTACGTGATCCAAACAAGAAAAAAACCCAGGATCTTGTCAACGAGTATGTGAAGTGTGCGAAAGTATGAGTCTGATGAGGGCTAATCCCAGACCTAACCTAGACCTAACATGAATTATTCTCTAAAATATTGATCGAAACCAGGTTTAATTGACTGTTTTAGTTGTGGTACCACATTACTATGTGATCCAAACCAGAAAATAACCCAGGATCTGTTCAACGAGTATGTGAAGTGTGCGAAAGTATGAGTCTGATGAGGTCAAATCCCAGACCTATCCCAAACCTAACTATGCGTTATCCTCTAAAATATTGATCATAACCAGGTTTAATCGACTGTTTCAGTGTGGTACCACATTACTACGTGATCCAAACCAGAAAAAACCCAGGATCCGTTCAACAAGTATGTGAAGAATGCGAAAGCATGAGTCTGATGAGTGAAAATCCCAGGCCTAAGCTAGACCTAACATGCGTTATCCTCAAAAATATTGATCGAAACCTGGTTTAATCGACTGTTTCAGTGTGGTACCACATTGCTACGTGATCCAAACCAGAAAAAACCCAGGATCAGTTCAACAAGTATGTGAAGAATGCGAAAGTATGAGTCTGATGAGTGAAAGTCCCAGGGCAAACCTAGACCTAACATGCGTTATCCTCTAAAATATTGATCCAAACCAGGTTTAATGGACTGTTTCAGTGTGGCACCACTTTACTACGTGATCCAAAGCAGAAAAAACCCTCGATCAGGTCAACATGTATGTTAAAACTGCGGAAGTATGACCCTGATGAGGGCAAATCCCAGGCCTAACCTAGACCTAACATGCGTTGTCCTCTAAAATATTTGATGGAAACCAGGTTTAATTGACTGTTTCAGTGTTGTACTTCATTACTACGTGATGCAATCCAGAAAAAGCCCAGGATCTAGCCATCAAGTATGAGAAATATGCGAAAGAATGAGCCTGATGAGAGCAAATCCCAGACCTAACCTAGACATAACATGAATTACTCTCTAAAATATTGATCATGACCAGGTTTAATTGATTGTTTCAGTGTGGTCCCACATTACTACATGATGCAATCCAGAAAAAGCCCAGGATCTAGCCATCAAGTATGAGAAATATGCGAAAGTATGAGCCTGATGAGGGCGAATCCCAGACCTATCCCAGACCTAACATGCGTTATCCTCTAAAATATTAATCGAAACCAGGTTTAATCGACTGTTTCAGTGTGGTACCACATTACTACGAGATCCAAACAAGAAAAAAACCCAGGATCTTGTCAACGAGTATGTGAAGTGTGCGAAAGTATGAGTCTGATGAGGGCTAATCCCAGACCTAACCTAGACCTAACATGAATTATTCTCTAAAATATTGATCGAAACCAGGTTTAATTGACTGTTTTAGTTGTGGTACCACATTACTATGTGATCCAAACCAGAAAATAACCCAGGATCTGTTCAACGAGTATGTGAAGTGTGCGAAAGTATGAGACTGATGAGTGAAAATCCCAGGCCTAACCTAGACCTAACATGCGTTATCCTCAAAAATATTGATCGAAACCTGGTTTAATCGACTGTTTCAGTGTTGTACTTCATTACTACGTGATGCAGTCCAGAAAAAGCCCAGGATCTAGCCATGAAGTATGAGAAATATGCGAAAGTATGAGTCTGATGAGGGCTAATCCCAGACCTATCCCAGACCTAACTTGCGTTATCCTCTAAAATAGTGATCGAAACCAGGTTTAATTGACTGTTTTAGTTGTGGTACCACTTTACTACGTGATCCAAAGCAGAAAAAACACTCGATCAGGTCAACATGCATGTTAAAACTGCGAAAGTATGACCCTGATAAGGCAAATCCCAGGCCTAACCTAGGCCTAACATGCGTTATCTTCTAAAATATTGAGCAAAACCAGGTTTAATTGACTGTTTCAGTGTAGCACCACATTACTACGTGATGCAATGCAGAAATAGCCCAGGATCTAGCCATGAAGTATGAGAAATATGCGAAAGTATGAGCCTGATGAGGGCAAATCCTAGACCCAACCCAGACCTAACATACGTTGTCCTCTAAAATATTTATCAAGACCAGGTTTAATTGATTGTTTCAGTGTGGTCCCACATTACTACGTGATCCAAACCAGAAAAAACCCAGGATCCGTTCAACAAGTATGTGAAGAATGCGAAAGTATGAGTCTGATGAGTGAAAATCTCGGGGCTAACCTAGACCTAACATGCGTTATCCTCTAAAATATTGATGCAAACCAGGTTTAATGGACTGTTGCAGTGTGGTACCACTTTACTACGTGATCCAAAGCAGAAAAAACCCTCGATCAGGAGAACATGTATGTTAAAACTGCAAAAGTATGATCCTGATGAGGGCAAATCCCAGGCCTAACCTAGACCTAACATGCGTTATTCTCAAAAATATTGATCGAAACCTGGTTTAATCGACTGTTTCAGTGTGGTACCACATTACTATGTGATCCAAACCAGAAAATAACCCAGGATCTGTTCAACGAGTATGTGAAGTGTGCGAAAGTATGAGTCTGATGAGTGCAAATCCCAGGCCTAACCTAGACCTAACATGCGCTGTCCTCTAAAATATTGATGGAAACCAGGTTTAATTAACTGTTTCAGTGTTGTACTTCATTACTACGTGATCCACTCCAGCAAAAACCCAGGATCTGTTCAACGAGTATGTGAAGTGTGCGTAGGTATGAGTCTGATGAGGGCAAATCCAAGACCTAACTTGCGTTATCCACTAAAATATTGATCGAAACCAGGTTTAACCGACTGTTTCAGTGTGGAACCAGATTACTACGTGATCCAAACCAGAAAAAACCCAGGATCCGTTCAACAAGTATGTGAAGAATGCGAAAGTATGAGTCTGATGAGTGAAAATCCCAGGCCTAACCTAGACCTAACATGCGTTATCCTCAAAAGTATTGTTCGAAACCTGGTTTAATCGACTGTTTCAGTGTGGTGCCACATTACTATGTGATCCAAACCAGAAAATAACCCAGGATCTGTTCAACGAGTATGTGAAGTGTGCGAAAGTATGAGTCTGATGAGGGCTAATCCCAGACCTACCCCAGACCTAACTTGCGTTATCCTCTAAAATATTTATCAAGACCAGGTTTAATTGATTGTTTCAGTGTGGACCCACATAACTACGTGATCCAAACCAGAAAAAACCCAGGATCCGTTCAACAAGTATGTGAAGAATGCGAAAGTATGAGTCTGATGAGTGAAAATCCCAGGCCTAACCTAGACCTAACATGCGTTATCCTCAAAAATATTGATCGAAACCTGGTTTAATCGACTGTTTCAGTGTGGTACCACATTACTATGTGATCCAAACCAGAAAATAACCCAGGATCTATTCAACGAGTATGTGCAGTGTGCGAAAGTATGAGTCTGAGGAGGGCAAATCCCAGACCTATCCCAGACCTAACACGCGTTATCCTCTAAAATATTTATCAAGACCAGGTTTAATTGATTGTTTCAGTGTGGGCCCACATAACTACGTGATCCAAACCAGAAAAAACACAGGATCCGTTCAACAAGTATGTGAAGAATGCGAAAGTATGAGTCTGATGAGTGAAAATCCCAGACCTATCCCAGACCTAACTTGCGATATCCTCTAAAATATTGATCGAAACCAGGTTTAATTGACTGTTTTATTGTGGTACCACACTACTACGTGATACAAACCAGAAAAAACACAGGATCTGTTCAACAAGTATGTGAAAAACGCGAAAGTATGAGCCTGATGAGGGCAA
The DNA here is from genome assembly GCF_051014445.1 of Colletes latitarsis. Taxonomy (NCBI): domain Eukaryota; kingdom Metazoa; phylum Arthropoda; class Insecta; order Hymenoptera; family Colletidae; genus Colletes; species Colletes latitarsis. Next base: position 24,655,660 of record NW_027488366.1, on the reverse strand, counting down.
ATCCCAGACCTATCCCAGACCTAACTTGCGTTGTCCTCTAAGATATTGATGGAAACCAGGTTTAATTGACTGTTTCAGTGTTGTACTTCATTACTACGTGATGGAATCCAGAAAAAGCCCAGGATCTAGCCATCAAGTATGAGAAATATGCGAAAGAATGAGCCTGATGATAGCAAATCCCAGACCTAACCTAGACCTAACATGAATTATTCTCTAAAATATTGATCGAATCCAGGTTTGATTGACTGTTTCAGTGTGGTCCCACATTAATACGTGATCCAAACCAGAAAAAACCCAGGATCCGTTCAACAAGTATGTGAAGAATGCGAAAGTATGAGCCTGATGAGTGAAAATCCCAGGCCTAACCTAGACCTAACATGCGTTATCCTCAAAAATATTGATCGAAACCTGGTTTAATCGACTGTTTCAGTGTGGTACCACATTACTATGTGGTCCAAACCAGAAAATAACCCAGGGTCTGTTCAACGAGTATGTGAAGAGTGCAAAAGTATGAGTCTGATGAGGGCAAATCCCAGACCTATCCCAGACCTAACATGCGTTATCCTCTAAAATATTGATCCAAACCAGGTTTTATGGACTGTTTCAGTGTGGTACCACACTACTACGTGATCCAAACCTGAAAAAACCCAGGATCTGTTCAACAAGTATGTGAAAAACGCGAAAGTATGAGCCTGATGAGGGCAAGTCCAAGACCTATCCCAGACCTAACTTGCGTTGTCCTCTAAGATATTGATGGAAACCAGGTTTAATTGACTGTTTCAGTGTTGTACTTCATTACTACGTGATGCAATCCAGAAAAAGCCCAGGATCTAGCCATCAAGTTTGAGAAATATGCGAAAGAATGAGCCTGATGAGGGCAAATCCTAGACCTAACCCAGTCCTAACATGCGTTATCCTCTAAAATATTGATCGCAAGCAGGTTTAATGGACTGTTTCAGTGTGGTACCACACTACTACGTGAACCAAACCAGAAGAAACCCAGGATCCGTTCAACGAGTATGTGAAGAATGCGAAAGTATGAGTCTGATGAGTGAAAATCCCAGGCCTAACCTAGACCTCACATGCGTTTTCCTCAAAAATATTGATCGAAACCTGGTTTAATCGACTGTTTCAGTGTGGTACCACATTACTATGCGATCCAAACCAGAAAATAACCCAGGATCTGTCAAACGAGTATGTGAAATATGCGAAAGAATGAGCCTGATGAGGGCAAATCCCAGACCTATCCCAGACCTAACTTGCGTTATCCTCTAAAATATTGATCGAAACCAGGTTTAATTAACCGTTTCAGTGTGGTACCACATTACTACGTGATCCAAACCAGAAAAAACCCAGCATCCGTTCAACAAGTATGTGAAGGATGCGAAAGTATGAGTCTGATCAGTGAAAATCTCAGGACTTACCTAGACCTAACTTGCGTTGTCCTCTAAAATATTGATGGAAACCAGGATTCATTGACTGTTTCAGTGTGGTACTACATTACTACGTGATGCAATCCAGAAAAAGCCCAGGATTTAGCCATCAAGTATGAGAAATATGCGAAAGAATGAGCCTGATGAGAGCAAATCCCAGACCTAACCTAGACATAACATGCGTTATCCTCTAAAATATTGAGCGAAACCAGGTTTAATGGACTGTTTCAGTGTGGTACCACACTACTTCGTGATCCAAACCAGAAAGAACCCAGGATCTGTTCAACAAGTATGTGAAAAACGCGAAACTGTGAGCCTGATGAGGGCAAATCTTAGACCTAACCCAGACCTAAGATGCGTTATCTTCTAAAATACTTATCCAGACCAGGTTTAATTGACTGTTTCAGTGTGTTCCCACATTACTACGTGATCCAAACCAGAAAATAACCCAGGATCTGTTCAACGAGTATGTGAAGTGTGCGAAAGTATGAGTCTGATGAGGTCAAATCCCAGACCTATCCCAGACCTAACTTGCGTTGTCCTCTAAAATATTGATCGAAACCAGGTTTAATCGACTGTTACAGTGTGGTACCACATTACTACGAGATCCAAACCAGAAAACTCCCAGGATCAGTTCAACAAGTATGTGAAGAATGCGAAAGTATGAGTCTGATGAGTGAAAATCCCAGGGCTAACCTAGACCTAACATGCGGCATCCTCTAAAATATTGACGCAGACCAGGTTTAATGGACAGTTTCAGTGTGGTACCACACTACTACGTGATACAAACCAGAAAAAACCCAGGATCTGTTCAACAAGTATGCGAAAAACGCGAAAGTATGAGCCTGATGAGGGCAAATCCCAGACCTATCCCAGACCTAACTTGCGTTGTCCTCTAAGATATTGATGGAAACCAGGTTTAATTGACTGTTTCAGTGTTGTACTTCATTACTACGTGATGCAATCCAGAAAAAGCCCAGGATCTAGCCATCAAGTATGAGAAATATGCGAAAGAATGAGCCTGATGATAGCAAATCCCAGACCTAACCTAGACCTAACATGAATTATTCTCTAAAATATTGATCGAAACCAGGTTTAATTGACTGTTTCAGTGTGGTCCCACATTACTATGTGGTCCAAACCAGAAAATAACCCAGGATCTGTTCAACGAGTATGTGAAGAGTGCGAAAGTATGAGTCTGATGTGGTCAAATCCCAGACCAATCCCAGACTTAACTTGCGTTATCCTCTAAAATATTGATCGAAACCAGGTTTAATCGACTGTTTCAGTGTGGTACCACATTACTACGTGGTCCAAACCAGAAAAAACCCAGGTTCTAGCCATCAAGTTTGAGAAATATGCGAAAGAATGAGCCTGATGAGGGCAAATCCTAGACCTAACCCAGTCCTAACATGCGTTATCCTCTAAAATATTGATCCCAAGCAGGTTTAATGGACTGTTTCAGTGTGGTACCACACTACTACCTGATCCAAACCAGAAAAAACCCAGGATCTGTTCAACAAGTATGTGAAAAACGGGAAAGTATGAGTCTGATGAGGTCAAATCCCAGACCTATCCCAGACTTATGTTGCGTTATCCTCAAAAATATTGATCGAAACCTGGTTTAATCGACTGTTTCAGTGTGGTACCACATTACTATGCGATCCAAACCAGAAAATAACCCAGGATCTGTCAAACGAATTTGTGAAGTGTGCGAAAGTATGAGCCAGATGAGAGCAAATCCCAGACCTAACCTAGACCTAACATGAATTATTCTCTAAAATATTGATCGAAACCAGGTTTAATTGACTGTTTCAGTGTGGTACCACATTACTACGTGATCCAAACCAGAAAAAGCCCAGGATCAGTTCAACTAGTATGTGAAAAACGCGAAAGTATGAGTCTGATGAGGGCGAATCCCAGACCTATGCCAGACCTAACTTGCGTTATCCTCTAAAATATTGATCGAAACCAGGTTTAATTGACTGTTTCAGCGTGGTACCACATTACTACGTGATACAATCCAGAAACAGCCCAGGATCTAGCCATGAAGTATGAGAAATATGCGAAAGTATGGGCCTGATGAGGGCAAATCCTTGACCTAACCCAGACCTAACATGCGTTATCCTCTAAAATATTTATCAAGATCAGGTTTAATTGAATGTCTCAGTGTGGTACCACATTACTACGTGAACCAAACCAGAAAAAACCCAGGATCCGTTCAACAAGTATGTGAAGAATGCGAAAGTATGAGCCTGATGAGGGCAAATCCCAGACCTATCCCAGACCTAACTTGCGTTGTCCTCTGAGATATTGATGGAAACCAGGTTTAATTGACTGTTTCAGTGTGGTCCCACATTACTACGTGATGCAATCCAGAAAAAGCCCAGGATCTAGCCATCAAGTATGAGAAATATGCGAAAGAATGAGCCTGATGAGAGCAAATCCCAGTCCTAACCTAGACCTAACATGCGTTATCCTCAAAAATATTGATCGAAACCTGGTTTAATCGACTGTTTCAGTGTGGTACCACATTACTATGTGGTCCAAACCAGAAAATAACCCAGGATCTGTTCAACGAGTATGTGAAGAGTGCGAAAGTATGAGTCTGATGAGGTCAAATCCCAGACCAATCCCAGACTTAACTTGCGTTATCCTCTAAAATATTGATCGAAACCATGTTTCATCGACTGTTTCAGTGTGGTACCACATTACTACGTGATACAAACCAGAAAAAACCCAGGATCTGTTCAACGTGTATGTGAAGTGTGCGAAAGTATGAGTCTGATGAGGGCAAATCCCAGACCTATCCCAGACCTAACATGCGTTATCCTCTAAAATATTGATCCAAACCAGGTTTAATGGACTGTTTCAGTGTGGTACCACACTACTACGTGATCCAAACCTGAAAAAACCCAGGATCTGTTCAACAAGTATGTGAAAAACGCGAAAGTATGAGTCTGATGAGGTCAAATCCCAGACCTATCCCAGACTTATGTTGCGTTATCCTCAAAAATATTGATCGAAACCTGGTTTAATCGACTGTTTCAGTGTGGTACCACATTACTATGCGATCCAAACCAGAAAATAACCCAGGATCTGTCAAACGAATTTGTGAAGTGTGCGAAAGTATGAGCCTGATGAGAGCAAATCTCAGACCTAACCTAGACCTAACATGAATTATTCTCTAAAATATTGATCGAAACCAGGTTTAATTGACTGGTTCAGTGTGGTCCCACATTACTACGTGATCCCAACCAGAAAAGCCCAGAATCCGTTCAACAAGTATGTGAAGAATGCGAAAGTATGAGTCTGATAAATGAAAATCCCAGGCCTAACCTAGACCTAACATGAGTTATACTCTAAAATATTGATCGAAACCTGGTTTAATCGACTGTTACAGTGTGGTACCACATTACTATGTGATCCAAACCAGAAAATAACCCAGGGTCTGTTCAACGAGTATGTGTAGTGTGCGAAAGTATGAGTCTGATGAGATCAAATCCCTGACCTATCCCAGACCTAACTTGCGTTATCCTCTAAAATATTGATCGAAACCAGGTTTAATCGACTGTTTCAGTGTGGTACCACATTACTATGTGGTCCAAACCAGAAAATAACCCAGGATCTGTTCAACGAGTATGTGAAGTGTGCGAAAGTATGAGTCTGATAAGGGCAAATCCCAGACCTATCCCAGACCTAACATGCGTTATCCTCTAAAATATTTATCAAGACCAGGTTTAATGGACTGTTTCAGTGTGGTACCACACTACTACGTGATCCAAACCTGAAAAAACCCAGGATCTGTTCAACAAGTATGTGAAAAACGCGAAAGTATGAGCCTGATGAGGGCAAGTCCAAGACCTAACCCAGACCTAACTTGCGTTGTCCTCTAAGATATTGATGGAAACCAGGTTTAATTGACTGTTTCAGTGTGGTACCACATTACTACGTGATCCAAACCAGAAAAAGCCCAGGATCAGTTCAACAAGTATGTGAAAAACGCGAAAGTATGAGTCTGATGAGGGCGAATCCCAGACCTATGCCAGACCTAACTTGCGTTATCCTCTGAAATATTGATCGAAACCAGGTTTAATTGACTGTTTCAGCGTGGTACCACATTACTACGTGATACAATCCAGAAACAGCCCAGGATCTAGCCATGAAGTATGAGAAATATGCGAAAGTATGAGCCTGATGAGGGCAAATCCTAGACCTAACCCAGACCTAACATGCGTCATCCTCTAAAATATTTATCAAGATCAGGTTTAATTGAATGTTTCAGTGTGGTACCACATTACTACGTGAACCAAACCAGAAAAAACCCAGGATCCGTTCAACATGTATGTGAAGAATGCGAAAGTATGAGTCTGATGAGTGAAAATCCCAGGGCTAACCTAGACCTAACATGCGTTATCCTCTAAAATACTGATCCAAACCAGGTTTAATGGACTGTCTCAGTGTGGTACCACTTTACTACGTGATCCAAAGCAGAAAAAACCCAGGATCTGTTCAACGAGTATGTGAAGTGTGCGAAAGTATGAGCCTGATGAGGGCAAATCCCAGACCTATCCCAGACCTAACTTGCGTTGTCCTCTAAGATATTGATGGAAACCAGGTTTAATTGACTGTTTCAGTGTTGTACTTCATTACTACGTGATGCAATCCAGAAAAAGCCCAGGATCTAACCATCAAGTATGAGAAATATGCGAAAGAATGAGCCTGATGAGAGCAAATCCCAGACCTAACCTAGACCTAACATGAATTATTCTCTAAAATATTGATCGAAACCAGGTTTAATTGACTGTTTCAGTGTGGTCCCACATTACTACGTGATCCAAACCAGAAGAAACCCAGGATCCGTTCAACAAGTATGTGAAGAATGCGAAAGTATAAGTCTGATGAGTGAAAATCCCTGGCCTAACCTAGACCTAACATGCGTTATCCTCAAAAATATTGATCGAAACATGGTTTAATCGACTGTTTCAGTGTGGTACCACATTACTATGCGATCCAAACCAGAAAATAACCCAGGATCTGTCAAACGAGTATGTGAAGTGTGCGAAAGTATGAGCCTGATGAGAGCAAATCCCAGACCTAACCTAGACCTAACATGAATTATTCTCTAAAATATTGATCGAAACCAGGTTTAATTGACTGTTTCAGTGTGGTACCACATTACTACGTGATCCAAACCAGAAAAAACCCAGGACCAGTTCAACAAGTATGTGAAGAATGCGAAAGTATGAGTCTCATGAGTGAAAATCCCAGGGCTAACCTAGACCTAACATGCGTTATCCTCTAAAATATTGATCGGAACCAGGTTTCATTGACTGTTTCAGTGTGGTACTACATTACTACGTGATGCAATCCAGAAAAAGCGCAGGATCTAGCCATCAAGTATGAGAAATATGCGAAAGAATGAGCCTGATCAGAGCAAATCCCAGACCTAACCTAGACCTAACATGCGTTATCCTCTAAAATATTGAGCGAAACCAGGTTTAATGGACTGTTTCAGTGTGGTACCACACTACTTCGTGATCCAAACCAGAAAGAACCCAGGATCTGTTCAACAAGTATGTGAAAAACGCGAAACTGTGTGCCTGACGAGGGCAAATCTTAGACCTAACACAGACCTAAGTTGCGTTATCCTCTAAAATATTTATCCAAACCAGGTTTAATTGTCTGTTTCAGTGTGGTCCCACATTACTACGTGATCCAAACCAGAAAAAACCCAGAATCCGTTCAACAAGTATGTGAAGAATGCGAAAGTATGAGTCTGATAAATAAAAATCCCAGGCCTAACCTAGACCTAACATGAGTTATACTCTAAAATATTGATCGAAACCTGGTTCAATCGACTGTTACAGTGTGGTACCACATTACTACGTGATCCAAACCAGAAAATAACCCAGGAACTGTTCAACGAGTATGTGTAGTGTGCGAAAGTATGAGTCTGATGAGGTCAAATCCCAGACCTATCCCAGACCTAACATGCGTTATCCTCTAAAATATTGATGCAAACCAGGTTTAATGGACAGTTTCAGTGTGGTACCACACTACTACGTGATACAAACCAGAAAAAACCCAGGATCTGTTCAACAAGTATGTGAAAAACGCGAAAGTATGAGTCTGATGAGGTCAAATCCCAGACCTATCCCAGACTTATGTTGCGTTATCCTCAAAAATATTGATCGAAACCTGGTTTAATCGACTGTTTCAGTGTGGTACCACATTACTATGCGATCCAAACCAGAAAATAACCCAGGATCTGTCAAGCGAGTATGTGAAGTGTGCGAAAGTATGAGCCTGATGAGAGCAAATTCCGGACCTAACCTAGACCTAACATGAATTATTCTCTAAAATATTGATCGAAACCAGGTTTAATTGACTGTTTCAGTGTGGTACCACATTACTACGTGATCCAATCCAGAAATAGCCCAGGATCAGTTCAACAAGTATGTGAAAAACGCGAAAGTGTGTGTCTGATGAGGGCGAATCCCAGACCTATGCCAGACCTAACTTGCGTTATCCTCTAAAATATTGATGGAAACCAGGTTTAATCGACTGTTTCAGCGTGGTACCACATTACTATGTGATACAATCCAGAAACAGCCCAGGACCTAGCCATGAAGTATGAGAAATATGCGAAAGTATGAGCCTGATGAGGGCAAATCCTAGACCTAACCCAGACCTAACATGCGTTATCCTCTAAAATATTTATCAAGATCAGGTTTAATTGATTGTTTCAGTGTGGTACCACATTACTACGTGATCCACACAAGAAAAAACCCAAGATCCGTTCAACAAGTATGTGAAGAATGCGAAAGTATGAGTCTGATGAGTGAAAATCCCAGGCCTAACCTAGATCTAACATGCGTTATCCTCAAAAATATTGATTGAAACCTGGTTTAATCGACTGTTTCAGTGTGGTACCACATTACTATGCGATCCAAACCAGAAAGTAACCCAGGATCTGTCAAACGAGTATGTGAAGTGTGCGAAAGTATGAGCCTGATGAGAGCAAATCCCAGACCTAACCTAGACCTAACATGAATTATTCTCTAAAATATTGATCGAAACCAGGTTTAATTGACTGTTTCAGTGTGGTACCACATTACTACGTGATCCAATCCAGAAATAGCCCAGGATCCAGCCATGAAGTATGAGAAATATGCGAAAGTATGAGCCTGATGAGGGCAACTCCTAGACCTAACCCAGACCTAACATGCGTTATCCTCTAAAATATTTATCAAGATCAGGTTTAATTGATTGTTTTAGTGTGGTACCACATTACTACGTGATCCACACCAGAAAAAACCCAAGATCCGTTCAACAAGTAAGTGAAGAATGCGAAAGTATGAGTCTGTTGAGTGAAAATCCCCGGCCTAACCTAGACCTAACATGCGTTATCCTCAAAAATATTGATCGAAACCAGGTTTTATCGACTGTTTCAGTGTGGTACCACACTACTACGTGACGCAATCCAGAAAAAACCCAGGATCTGTTCAACAAGTATGTGAAAAACGCGAAAGTACGAGCCTGATGAGGGCAAATCCCAGACCTATCCCAGACCTAACTTGCGTTGTCCTCTAAGATATTGATGGAAACCAGGTTTAATTGACTGTTTCAGTGTTGTACTTCATTACTACGTGATGCAATCCAGAAAAAGCCCAGGATCTAGCCATGAAGTATGAGAAATATGCGAAAGTATGAGCCTGATGAGGGCAAATCCTAGACCTAACCCAGACCTAAAATGCGTTATCCTCTAAAATATTTATCAAGACCAGGTTTAATTGAATGTTTCAGTGTGGTACCACATTACTACGTGATGCAATCCAGAAAAAGCCCAGGATCTAGCCATCAAGTTTGAGAAGTATGCGAAAGAATGAGCCTGATGAGGGCAAATCCTAGACCTAACCCGGTCCTAACATGCGTTATCCTCTAAAATATTGATCGCAAGCAGGTTTAATGGACTGTTTCAGTGTGGTACCGCACTACTACGTGATCCAAACCAGAAGAAACCCAGGATCTGTTCAACAAGTATGTGAAAAACGCGAAAGTATGAGTCTGATGAGGTAAAATCCCAGACCTAACCCAGACCTAACATGCGTCATCCTCTAAAATATTTATCAAGATCAGGTTTAATTGAATGTTTCAGTGTGGTACCACATTACTACGTGATCCAAACCAGAAAAAGCCCAGGATCAGTTCAACAAGTATGTGAAGAACGCGAAAGTATGAGTCTGATGAGGGCGAATCCCAGACCTATGCCAGACCTAACTTGCACTATCCTCTAAAATATTGATCGAAACCAGGTTTAATTGACTGTTTCAGCGTGGTACCACATTACTACGTGATACAATCCAGAAACAGCCCAGGATCTAGCCATGAAGTATGAGAAATATGCGAAAGTATGAGCCTGATGAGGGCAAATCCTAGACCTAACCCAGACCTAACATGCGTCATCCTCTAAAATATTTATTAAGATCAGGTTTAATTGAATGTTTCAGTGTGGTACCACATTACTACGTGAACCAAACCAGAAAAAACCCAGGATCCGTTCAACATGTATGTGAAGAATGCGAAAGTATGAGTCTGATGAGTGAAAATCCCAGGGCTAACCTAGACCTAACATGCGTTATCCTCTAAAATACTGATCCAAACCAGGTTTAATGGACTGTCTCAGTGTGGTACCACTTTACTACGTGATCCAAAGCAGAAAAAACCCAGGATCTGTTCAACGAGTATGTGAAGTGTGCGAAAGTATGAGCCTGATGAGGGCAAATCCCAGACCTATCCCAGACCTAACTTGCGTTGTCCTCTATGATATTGATGGAAACCAGGTTTAATTGACTGTTTCAGTGTTGTACTTCATTACTACGTGATGCAATCCAGAAAAAGCCCAGGATCTAACCACCAAGTATGAGAAATATGCGAAAGAATGAGCCTGATGAGAGCAAATCCCAGACCTAACCTAGACCTAACATGAATTATTCTCTAAAATATTGATCGAAACCAGGTTTAATTGACTGTTTCAGTGTGGTCCCACATTACTACGTGATCCAAACCAGACGAAACCCGGGATCCGTTCAACAAGTATGTGAAGAATGCGAAAGTATGAGTCTGATGAGTGAAAATCCCTGGCCTAACCTAGACCTAACATGCGTTATCCTCAAAAATATTGATCGAAACCTGGTTTAATCGACTGTTTCAGTGTGGTACCACATTACTATGCGATCCAAACCAGAAAATAACCCAGGATCTGTCAAACGAGTATGTGAAGTGTGCGAAAGTATGAGCCTGATGAGAGCAAATCCCAGACCTAACCTAGACCTAACATGAATTATTCTCTAAAATATTGATCGAAACCAGGTTTAATTGACTGTTTCAGTGTGGTACCACATTACTACGTGATCCAAACCAGAAAAAACCCAGGATCAGTTCAACAAGTATGTGAAGAATGCGAAAGTATGAGTCTCATGAGTGAAAATCCCAGGGCTAACCGAGACCTAACATGCGTTATCCTCTAAAATATTGATCGAAACCAGGTTTCATTGACAGTTTCAGTGTGGTACTACATTACTACGTGATGCAATCCAGAAAAAGCCCAGGATCTAGCCATCAAGTATGAGAAATATGCGAAAGAATGAGCCTGATGAGAGCAAATCCCAGACCTAACCTAGACCTAACATGCGTTATCCTCTAAAATATTGAGCGAAACCAGGTTTAATGGACTGTTTCAGTGTGGTACCACACTACTTCGTGATCCAAACCAGAAAGAACCCAGGATCTGTTCAACAAGTATGTGAAAAACGCGAAACTGTGTGCCTGATGAGGGCAAATCTTAGACCTAACCCAGACCTAAGATGCGTTATCCTCTAAAATATTTATCCAAACCAGGTTTAATTGACTGTTTCAGTGTGGTCCCACATTACTACGTGATCCAAACCAGAAAAAACCCAGAATCCGTTCAACAAGTATGTGGAGAATGCGAAAGTATGAGTCTGATAAATGAAAATCCCAGGCCTAACCTAGACCTAACATGAGTTATACTCTAAAATATTGATCGAAACCTGGTTTAATCGACTGTTACAGTGTGGTACCACATTACTACGTGATCCAAACCAGAAAATAACCCAGGAACTGTTCAACGAGTATGTGTAGTGTGCGAAAGTATGAGTCTGATGAGGTCAAATCCCAGACCTATCCCAGACCTAACATGCGTTATCCTCTAAAATATTGATGCAAACCAGGTTTAATGGACAGTTTCAGTGTGGTACCACACTACTACGTGATACAAACCAGAAAAAACCCAGGATCTGTTCAACAAGTATGTGAAAAACGCGAAACAATGAGCCTGATGAGGGCAAATCCCAGACCTATCCCAGACCTAACATGCGTTATCCTCAAAAATATTGATCGAAACCAGGTTTAATTGACTGTTTCAGTGTTGTACTTCATTACTATGCGATCCAAACCAGAAAATAACCCAGGATCTGTCAAACGAGTATGTGAAGTGTGCGAAAGTATGAGCCTGATGAGAGCAAATCCCAGACCTAACCTAGACCTAACATGAATTATTCTCTAAAATATTGATCGAAACCAGGTTTAATTGACTGTTTCAGTGTGGTACCACATTACTACGTGATCCAAACCAGAAAAAACCCAGGATCAGTTCAACAAGTATGTGAAGAATGCGAAAGTATGAGTCTCATGAGTGAAAATCCCAGGGCTAACCGAGACCTAACATGCGTTATCCTCTAAAATATTGATCGAAACCAGGTTTCATTGACAGTTTCAGTGTGGTACTACATTACTACGTGATGCAATCCAGAAAAAGCCCAGGATCTAGCCATCAAGTATGAGAAATATGCGAAAGAATGAGCCTGATGAGAGCAAATCCCAGACCTAACCTAGACCTAACATGCGTTATCCTCTAAAATATTGAGCGAAACCAGGTTTAATGGACTGTTTCAGTGTGGTACCACACTACTTCGTGATCCAAACCAGAAAGAACCCAGGATCTGTTCAACAAGTATGTGAAAAACGCGAAACTGTGTGCCTGATGAGGGCAAATCTTAGACCTAACCCAGACCTAAGATGCGTTATCCTCTAAAATATTTATCCAAACCAGGTTTAATTGACTGTTTCAGTGTGGTCCCACATTACTACGTGATCCAAACCAGAAAAAACCCAGAATCCGTTCAACAAGTATGTGGAGAATGCGAAAGTATGAGTCTGATAAATGAAAATCCCAGGCCTAACCTAGACCTAACATGAGTTATACTCTAAAATATTGATCGAAACCTGGTTTAATCGACTGTTACAGTGTGGTACCACATTACTACGTGATCCAAACCAGAAAATAACCCAGGAACTGTTCAACGAGTATGTGTAGTGTGCGAAAGTATGAGTCTGATGAGGTCAAATCCCAGACCTATCCCAGACCTAACATGCGTTATCCTCTAAAATATTGATGCAAACCAGGTTTAATGGACAGTTTCAGTGTGGTACCACACTACTACGTGATACAAACCAGAAAAAACCCAGGATCTGTTCAACAAGTATGTGAAAAACGCGAAACAATGAGCCTGATGAGGGCAAATCCCAGACCTATCCCAGACCTAACTTGCGTTGTCCTCTAAGATATTGATGGAAACCAGGTTTAATTGACTGTTTCAGTGTTGTACTTCATTACTACGTGATGCAATCCAGAAAAAGCCCAGGATATAGCCATCAAGTATGAGAAATATGCGAAAGAATGAACCTGATGAGAGCAAATCCCAGACCTAACCTAGACCTAACATGAATTATTCTCTAAAGTATTGATCGAAACCAGGTTTAATTGACTGTTACAGTGTGGTCCCACATTACTACGTGATCCAAACCAGAAAAAACCCAGGATCCGTTCAACAAGTATGTGAAGAATGCGAAAGTATGAATCTGATGAGTGAAAATCCCAGGCCTAACCTAGACCTAACGTGCGTTATCCTCAAAAATATTGATCGAAACCTGGTTTAATCGACTGTTTCAGTGTGGTACCACATTACTATGTGGTCCAAACCAGAAAATAACCCAGGATCTGTTCAACGAGTATGTGAAGTGTGCGAAAGTATGAGTCTGATGAGGTCAAATCCCAGACCAATCCCAGACTTAACTTGCGTTATCCTCTAAAATATTGATCGAAACCAGGTTTCATCGACTGTTTCAGTGTGGTACCACATTACTACGTGATCCAAACCAGAAAAAACCCAGGATCTGTTCAACAAGTATGTGAAAAACGCGAAAGTATGAGTCTGATGAGGTCAAATCCCAGACCTATCCCAGACTTAACTTGCGTTATCCTCTAATATATTGATCGAAACCAGGTTTAATCGACTGTTTCAGCGTGGTACCACATTACTATGTGATACAATCCAGAAACAGCCCAGGATCTAGCCATGAAGAATAAGAAAGATGCGAAAGTATGAGCCAGATGAGGGCAAATCCTAGACCTAACCCAAACCTAACATGCGTTATCCTCTAAAATATTTATCAAGACCAGGTTTAATTGAATGTTTCAGTGTGGTACCACATTACTACGTGAACCAAACCAGAAAAAACCCAGGATCCGTTCAACAAGTAAGTTAAAACTGCGACAGTATGACCCTGATGAGAGCAAATCCCAGACCTAACCTAGACCTGACATGCGTTGTCCTCTAAAATATTGATGAAAACCAGGTGTAATTGACTGTTTCAGTGTGGTACCACATTACTATGTGATCCAATCCGGAAATAGCCCAGGATCCGGCCATGAAGTATGAGAAAATTGCGAAAGTAGGAGCCTGATGAGGGCAAATCCTAGACCTAACCCAGACCTAACATGCGATATCCTCTAAAATATTTATCAAGACCAGGTTTAATAGACTGTTTCAGTGTGGTACCACTTTACTACGTGATCCAAAGCGGAAAAAACCCTCGATCAGACCAATATGTATGTTAAAACTTCGAAAGTATGACCCTGATGAGGGCAAATCCCAGGCCTAACCTAGACCTAACATGCGTTGTGCTCTAAAATATTGATGGAAACCAGGTTTAATTGACTGTTTCAGTGTTGTACTTCATTACTACGTGATGCAATCCAGAGAAAGCCCAGGATGTAGCCATCAAGTATGAGAAATATGCGAAAGAATGAGACTGATGAGAGCAAATCCCATGCCTAACCTAGACCTAACATGAATTATTCTATAAAATATTCATCAAAACCAGGTTTAATTGACTGTTTCAGTGTGGTACCACATTAATACGTAATCCAATCCAGAAATAGCCCAGGATCCAGCCATGAAGTATGAGAAATATGCGAAAGTATGAGCCTGATGAGGGCAAATCCTAGACCTAACCCAGACCTAACATGCGTTATCCTCTAAAATATTTATCAAGACCAGGTTTAATTCAATGTTTCAGTGTGGTACCACATTACTACGTGATCCAAACCAGAAAAAACACAGGATCCGTTCAACAAGTATGAGAAGAGTGCGAAAGTATGAGTCTGATGAGTGAAAATCACAGGCCTAAACTAGACCTAACATTAATTATTCTCTAATATATTGATCGAAACCAGGTTTAATTGACTGTTTCAGTGTGGTCCCACATTACTACGTGATACAAACTAGAAAAAACCCAGGATCCGTTCAACAAGTATGTGAAGAATGCGAAAGTATGAGCCTGATGAGGGCGAATCCCAGACCTATGCCACACCTAACTTGCGTTATCCTCTAAAATATTGATCGAAACCAGGTTTAATTGACTGTTTCAGCGTGGTACCTCATTACTACGTGATACAATCCAGAAACAGCCCAGGATCTAGCCATGAAGTATGAGAAATATGCGAAAGTATGGGCCTGATGAGGGCGAATCCTAGACTTAACCCAAACCTAACATGCGTTATCCTCTAAAATATTTATCAAGATCAGGTTTAATTGACTGTTTCAGTGTTGTACTTCATTACTACGTGATGCAATCCAGAAAAAGCCCAGGATCTAGCCATCAAGTATGAGAAATATGCGAAAGAATGAGCCTGATGAGAGCAAATCCCAGACCTAACCTAGACCTAACATGAATTATTCTCTAAAATATTGATCAAAACCAGGTTTAATTGACTGTTTCAGCGTGGTACCATATTACTACGAGATCCAAACCAGAAAAAACCCAGGATCCGTTCAACAAGTATGAGAAGAATGCGAAAGTATGAGTCTGATGAGTGAAAATCCCAGGCCTAACCTAGACCTAACATGCGTTATCCTCAAAAATATTGATCGAAACCTGGTTTAATCGACTGTTTCAGTGTGGTACCACATTACTATGAGATCCAAACCAGAAAATAACCCAGGATCTGTTCAACGAGTATGTGAAGTGTGCGAAAGTATGAGTCTGATGAGTGAAAATCCCAGACCTAACCTAGACCTAACATGCGTTATCCTCTAAAATGTTGATCCAAACCATGTTTAATGGACTGTTTCAGTGTGGTACCACACTACTACGTGATCCAAACCAGAAAAAACCCAGGTTCTGTTCAACAAGTATGTGAAAAACGCGAAAGTATGAGCCTGATGTGGGCAAATCCCAGACCTATCCCAGACCTAACTTGCGTTGTCCTCTAAGATATTGATGGAAACCAGGTTTAATTGACTGATTCAGTGTTGTACTTCATTACTACGTGATGCAATCCAGAAGAAGCCCAGGATCTATCCATCAAGTATGAGAAATATGCGAAAGAATGAGCCTGATGAGAGCAAATCCCAGACCTAACCTAGACCTACCATGAATTATTCTCTAATATATTGATCGAAACCAGGTTTAATTGACTGTTTCAGTGTGGTCCCACATTACTACGTGATCCAATCCAGAAAAAACCCTGGATCCGTTCAACAAGTATGTGAAGAATGCGAAATTATGAGCCTGATGAGGGCGAATCCCAGACCTATGCCACACCTATCTTGCGTTATCCTCTAAAATATTGATCGAAACCAGGTTTAATTGACTGTTTCAGCGTGGTACCGCATTACTACGTGATACAATCCAGAAACAGCCCAGGATCTAGCCATGAAGTATGAGAAATATGCGAAAGTATGAGCCTTATGAGGGCAAATCCTAGACCTAACCCAGACCTAACATGCGTTATCCTTTAAAATATTTATCAACACCAGGTTTCATGGACTGTTTCAGTGTGGTACCACTTTACTACGTGATCCAAAGCAGAAAAAACCCTCGATCAGACCAATATGTATGTTAAAACTTCGAAAGTATGTCCCTGATGAGAGCAAATCCCAAGCCTAACCTAGACCTGACATGCGTTGTCCTCTAAAATATTGATGGAAACCAGGTTTAATTGACTGTTTCAGTGTTGTACTTCATTACTACGTGATGCAATCCAGAGAAAGCCCAGGATCTAGCCATCAAGTATGAGATATATGCGAAAGAATGAGCCTGATGACAGCAAATCCCAGACCTAACCTAGACCTAACATGAATTATTCTCTAAAATATTGATCGAAACCAGGTTTAATTGACTGTTTCAGTGTTGTACCTCATTACTACGTGATGCAATCCAGAGAAAGCCCAGGATCGAGCCGTCAAGTATGAGAAATATGCGAAAGAATGAGCCTGATGAGAGCAAATCCCAGACCTAACCTAGACCTAACATGAATTATTCTCTAAAATATTGATCAAAACCAGGTTTAATTGACTGTTTCAGCGTGGTACCATATTACTACGTGATCCAAGCCAGAAAAAACCCAGGATCCGTTCAACAAGTATGAGAAGAATGCGAAAGTATGAGACTGATGAGTAAAAATCCCAGGCCTAACCTAGACCTAACATGCGTTATCCTCAAAAATATTGATCGAAACCTGGTTTAATCGACTGTTTCAGTGTTGTACTTCATTACTACGTGATGCAATCCAGAAAAAGCCCAGGATCTAGCCATCAAGTATGAGAAATATGCGAAAGAATGAGCCTGATGAGAGCAAATCCCAGACCTAACCTAGACCTAACATGAATTATTCTCTAAAATATTGATCGAAACCAGGTTTAATTGACTGCTTCAGTGTTGTACTTCATTACTACGTGATGCAATCCAGAAGAAGCCTAGGATGTAGCCATCAAGTATGAGAAATATGCGAAAGAATGAGCCTGATGAGAGCAAATCCCAGACCTAACCTAGACCTAACATGAATTATTCTCTAAAATATTGATCAAAACCAGGTTTAATTGACTGTTTCAGTGTGGTACCACATTACTACGTGATCCAATCCAGAAATAGCCCAGGATCCAGCCATGAAGTATGAGAAATATGCGAAAGTATGAGCCTGATGAGGATAAATCCTAGACCTAACCCAGACCTAACATGCGTTATCCTCTCAAATATTGATCGCAAACAGGTTTAATGGACTGTTTCAGTGTGGTACCGCACTACTACGTGATCCAAACCAGAAAAAACCCAGGATCTGTTCAACAAGTATGTGAAAAACGCGAAAGTATGAGTCTGATTCGCCCGGCTCGGAGCATTGGTCGCGGGTATTTGCGACGCGGCGATGCCTCGGGTCGGGCGGGCTTCTCCTCGCCGGGCGGTGTACTGGTGGTCGGACGCGATCGCGGAGTTGCGAGTCGCGACTGTCCGCGCCCGACGCCAGTACACCCGCGCGCGCCGTCGTCAACGTACAGGCGACGGCGTGGCGCGAGCGAGGGCAGCTGATGACCTGTATGGAGCATACCGCGTGGCGCGGGTTGCTCTGCAGGTCGCCATCAAACGGGCCAAGACCCGGGCATGGAAGGAGCTCCTCCAGACCCTTGATGACGATCCATGGGGGCGCCCATATAAGGTGGTGCTGAATAAGCTCCGCCCGTGGGCGCCCCCCGTCACCGAGGGTCTTGACCCCCGGCTGCTGGAGGACGTGGTCAATACACACTTCCCAATTGGGGAGAGGGGACCGCGTCCTCCGGCGGCGGCGGCTGTCCCAGTGGAGTGGACGGCCGTGCTGGGGGTCACGCAGGAGGAGCTGGCAGCGGCCATCAGACGGCTCGGGGTTCGTAACACGGCCCCGGGTCCGGGTGGTGTGCCCGGCCGGGTTTGGGTCTTGACCCAGGGCGTCCTTGGGGCCGACCTCAGGCGGTTGTTCGACCGCTGCCTGAGGGACGGGCGATTCCCCCCCAGTTGGAAGGTGGCGAGGATGGTCCTCCTCCGGAAGGAGGGTCGGCCCGCGGAGTCTCCCTCCGCATACCGGCCCATTTGTCTCCTCGACGAGGTGGGCAAGCTCTTCGAGCGGGTGATTGCTGCCCGCCTCGTCGAGCACCTGTCGCGGGGTGATCCCGGTCTGGCCGACTGCCAGTTCGGTTTCCGGGGGGGCCGATCGACTATCGACGCGATAGGTCGTGTGAGGGCCCTCTCGGGGGCGGCCGTCTCCCGAGGTGGGGTGGCATTGGCAATATCCTTGGATATTGCCAATGCCTTTAACACCCTCCCCTGGGAAGAGATAAGGAGGGGACTCGAATATCA
The DNA here is from genome assembly GCF_051014445.1 of Colletes latitarsis. NCBI lineage: Eukaryota > Metazoa > Arthropoda > Insecta > Hymenoptera > Colletidae > Colletes > Colletes latitarsis. The sequence goes on along the minus strand of NW_027488366.1, from coordinate 24,636,692 downwards.
TCGAGTCCCCCCTTGTCTCAGGACGGTCGTCGGGGATTATCTCCGCGGCAGGTGGATCGAGTATCCGGGCCGGGATGGTGATATGCGGAGGGAGGTGTACTGCGGTGTTCCGCAGGGGTCGGTCCTCGGGCCACTCCTGTGGAACATCGCGTACGACTCGGTGTTGCGGGCCGGCCTCCCCGACGGCGTCAGCACGGTGTGTTATGCGGATGACACACTGGTGCTGGCCGTCGGGGCGCACTGGGGGAGGGCCATGCGCCGCGCGGAGGAGGGGTCGCAACGCGTCGTCGACCGGATCAGGGGGATGGGGATGACGGTGGCGGTCCATAAGACCGAGGTGATTGCGTTTCATTCACCTCGGCAGGATCCGCCACCCCCTCTGATCCGGGTGGGTGGGGCTGACATCGAGGTGAAGCCCCAGATCAGGTATCTAGGGCTGATCCTCGATAGCCACTGGCGTTTCGAGGAGCATTTCCGATGCCTGGTCCCCCGGTTGGAAAGGATGGTTGCGGCTCTGGGCCGGATCCTGCCCAACCTGGGGGGCCCGGCGGGCCGAGTTCGTCGCCTCTATGTGGCAATAGTCCAGTCGGTGGCCCTATACGGGGCCCCCGTCTGGGCGGACGACCTGGCTGCCTCCCGGCGCAGCATGACTATGCTGCGTCGGGTGCAGAGGCGCATGGCGCTCAGGGTCGTCCGCGGTTATCGGACCGTGTCACATGAGGCGGCGACGGTTCTAGCGGGGATGCCGCCCTTGGACCTGCTCGCGCGGTCGCACGCGGTGATGTATCGGCACCGCGTCGACCGTCGCGCGGGGGTGGGGGCGGTCCCGGGCGGGCAGGAACCTGCTTGGGGCGATTTGAAGCGCCAGGCCCGGCAGTCCGTGTTGCTCGCGTGGCAGGAGCGGCTGGCTCTGCCAACCGCGGGGCACCGGACTGTCGTGGCGGTTCGGCCACTCCTGAAGGAGTGGCTGGACAGAGGCCATGGCAGCCTCACCTACCGGATGGCACAGGTGTTTTCCGGGCATGGCAGCTTCGGAAGATACCTGTGCCGGATAGGGAAGGAGCCGACGGCGCGTTGCTGCCACTGCGACGCTGAGCAGGACACGGCGGATCATACCCTGGAGGTATGCCCCGCGTGGGAGGGGGAGCGCCGTGTCCTGGTCGGCGTCGTCGGGCGGGATGTCTCGCTGCCGGGCGTGGAGCGCGCCATGCTCGGCAGCGAGGAGAAGTGGAGGGCCGTGGCCTCCTTCTGCGAGAACGTAATGTTGCAGAAGGAGGCCGCGGGGAGGGAGCGCGAGGTTCAGCGGCGCGCTGAAGCTCGCGCTCGTGCGGTGGCCCGAGGTCGTCGCCCGGTCGCGAGGCGTCGCGGGCGGCCGCCTCGGCGTGGCGGATGACCTAGGCTGGGAGGGGGGTCCTGAGGGGACCCTCCTCCCGCCAGGCGGCGCCGGGTCGGACCGGTTGGGGGTAGGAGTGCCTCCCCCTACCGGGCCGACGCAAGGGCAGGCACCCTCGGCGGTCTGGTGCGGCCATGAACGCCCGGCCGCCGAGGGGTGGAAACGGGGTCGCGGGCGGTTGCGAGTTGGGGCTCGCAGCCGCCACTAAACGCGGCCCCGGGACGGATAGCGGCGGGATGGAGTGGCCCCGTCCCGCCGCTATGAGGCAGTGTGTCTACTGGGGGGACCGATTGTCCCCCCGGGGGATGGGCGCGAAAGCGCGGGCACGGGGAGGATACCGGAAGAATGCTTCGAGCGATTCCCGGTATCCTCCCAAAGCGTGCCGAAGGGTCACCGTGGGGTTTTTAGTGGGTAGGTCCCGCGCCTGTCGTTGTACGGGCGCGGGGAATCCCACACACCCCTCCCACCTCTCCCCAAGGAGGTGGGAGGGAGTCTTTCGAAGATTTTCCCCACGACAAAAAAAAAAAAAAAAAAAAAAAAAAAAAGTATGAGTCTGATGAGTGAAAATCCCAGGGCTAACATAGACCTAACATGCGTTATCCTCTAAAATATTGATGGAAACCAGGTTTAATTGACTGTTTCAGTGTGGTCCCACATTACTACGTGATCCAAACCAGAAAAAACCCAGGATCTGTTCAACATGTATGTGAAAAACGCGAAAGTATGAGCCTGATGTGGGCAAATCCCAGACCTATCCCAGACCTAACTTGCGTTGTCCTCTAAGATATTGATGGAAACCAGGTTTAATTGACCGTTTCAGTGTTGTACTTCATTACTACGTGATCCAAAGCAGAAAAAACCCTCGATCAGGTCAACATGTATGTTAAAACTGCGAAAGTATGACCCTGATGAGGGCAAATCCCAGGCCTAACCTAGACCTAACATGCGATTTCCTCTAAAATATTGATGGAAACCAGGTTTGATTGACTGTTTCAGTGTTGTACTTCATTACTACGTGATGCAATCCAGAAAAAGCCCAGGATCTAGCCATCAAATATGAGAAATATGCGAAAGAATGAGCCTGATGAGAGCAAATCCCAGACCTAACCTAGACCTAACATCAATTATTCTCTAAAATATTGATCAAAACCAGGTTTAATTGACTGTTTCAGCGTGGTACCACATTACTACGTGATGCAATCCAGAAAAAGCCCAGGATCTAGCCATCAAGTATGAGAAATATGCGAAAGAATGAGCCTGATGAGAGCAAATCCCAGACCTAACCTAGACCTAACATCAATTATTCTCTAAAATATTGATCAAAACCAGGTTTAGTTGACTGTTTCAGCGTGGTACCACATTACTACGTGATCCAAACCAGAAAAAACCCAGGATCCGTTCAACAAGTATGAGAAGAATGTGAAAGTATGAGCCTGATGAGTGAAAATCCCAGGCCTAACCTAGACCTAACATGCGTTATCTTCAAAAATATTGATCGAAACCTGGTTTAATCGACTGTTTCAGTGTGGTACCACATTACTATGGGATCCAAACCAGAAAATAACCCAGGATCTGTTCAACGAGTATGTGAAGTGTGCGAAAGTATGAGTCTGATGAGGGCAAATCCCAGACCTATCCCAGACCTAACATGCGTTATCCTCTAAAATATTTATCAAGACCAGGTTTAATTGATTGTTTCAGTGTGGTCCCACATTACTACATGATCCAAACCAGAAAAAACCCAGGATCTGTTCAACAAGTATGTGAAAAACGCGAAAGTATGAGCCTGATGTGGGCAAATCCCAGACCTATCCCAGACCTAACTTGCGTTGTCCTCTAAGATATTGATGGAAACCAGGTTTAATTGACTGTTTCAGTGTTGTACTTCATTACTACGTGATGCAATCCAGAAAAAGCCCAGGATCTAGCCATCAAGTATGAGAAATATGCGAAAGAATGAGCCTGATGAGAGCAAATCCCAGACCTAACCTGGACCTAACATGAATTATTCTCTAATATATTGATCGAAACCAGGTTTAATTGACTGTTTCAGTGTGGTCCCACATTACTACGTGATCCAAACCAGAAATAGCCGAGGATCCAGCCATGAAGTATGAGAAATATGCGAAAGTATGAGCCTGATGAGGGCAAATCCTAGACCTAACCCAGACCTAACATGCGTTATCCTCTCAAATATTGATCGCAAACAGGTTTAATGGACTGTTTCAGTGTGGTACCACACTACTACGTGATCCAAACCAGAAAAAACCCAGGATCTGTTCAACAAGTATGTGAAAAACGCGAAAGTATGAGTCTGATGAGGTCAAATCCCAGACCTATCCCAGACTTAACTTGCGTTATCCTTTAAAATATTGATCGAAACCAGGTTTAATTGACTGTTTCAGTGTGGCACCACATTACTACGTGATCCAATCCAGAAATAGCCCAGGATCCAGCCATGAAGTATGAGAAATATGAGAAAGTATGAGCCTGATGGGGGCAAATCCTAGACCTAACCCAGACCTAACATGCGTTATCCTCTAAAATATTTATCAAGATCAGGTTTAATTGATTGTTTCAGTGTGGTACCACATTACTACGTGATTCACACCAGAAAAAACCCAGGATCTGCTCAACAAGTATGTGAAAGACGCGAAAGTATGAGTCTGATGAGGGCAAATCCCAGACCTATCGCAGACCTAACATGCGTTATCCTCTAAAATATTTATCAAGACCAGGTTTAATTGATTGTTTCAGTGTGGTCCCACATTACTACGTGACCCAAACCAGAAAAAACCCAGGATCTGCTCAACAAGTATGTGAAAGACGCGAAAGTATGAGCCTGATGAGGGCAAAGCCCAGACCTATCCCAGACTTAACTTGCGTTGTCCTCTAAGATATTGATGGAAACCAGGTTTAATTGACTGTTTCAGTGTTGTACTTCATTACTACGTGATGCAATCCAGAAAAAGCCCAGGAACTAGCCATCTAGTATGAGAAATATGCGAAAGAATGAGCCTGATGAGAGCAAATCCCAGACCTAACCTAGACCTAACATGAATTATTCTCTAAAATATTCATCAAAACCAGGTTTAATTGACTGTTTCAGTGTGATACCACATTACTACGTGATCCAAACCAGAAAAAACCCAGGATCTGCTCAACAAGTATGTGAAAGACGCGAAAGTATGAGCCTGATGAGGGCAAAGCCCAGACCTATCCCAGACCAAACTTGCGTTATCCTCTAAAATATTGATCGAAACCAGGTTTAATTGATTGTTACGGTGTGGTCCCACATTATTACGTGAACCAAACCAGAAAAAACCCAGGATCCGTTCAACAAGTATGTGAAGAATGCGAAAGTATGAGTCTGATGCGTGAAAATCCCAGGCCTAACCTAGACCTAACATGCGTTATCCTCAAAAATATTGATCCAAACCAGGTTTAATGGACTGTTTCAGTGTGGTACCACTTTACTACGTGATCCAAAGCAGAAAAAACACTCGATCAGGTCAACATGTATGTTAGAACTGCGAAAGTATGACCCTGATGAGGGCAAATCCCAGACCTATCCCAGACCTAACTTGCGTTGTCCTCTAAGATATTGATGCAAACCAGGTTTAATTGACTGTTTCAGTGTTGTACTTCATTACTACGTGATGCAATCCAGAAAAAGCCCAGGATCTAGCCATCAAGTATGAGAAATATGCGAAAGAATGAGCCTGATGAGAGCAAATCCCAGACCTATCCCAGACTTAACTTGCGTTATCCTCTAAAATATTGATCGAAACCGGGTTTAATCGACTGTTTCAGTGTGGTACCACATTACTACGTGATCCAAACCAGAAAGAACCCAGGATCAGGTCAACAAGTATGTGAAAAACGCGAAAGTATGAGCCTGATGAGGGCGAATCCCAGACCTATCCCAGACCTAACTTGCGTTATCCTCTAAAATATTGATCGAAACCAGGTTTAATTGACTGTTTCAGCGTGGTACCACATTACTACGTGATACAATCCAGAAACAGCCCAGGATCTAGCCATGAAGTATGAGAAATATACGAATGTATGAGCCTGATGAAGACAAATCCTAGACCTAACCCAAACCTAACATGCGTTATCCTCTAAAATATTTATCAAGACCAGGTTTAATTGAATGTTTCAGTGTGGTACCACATTACTACGTGAACCAATCCATAAAAAACCCTGTATCTGTTCAACAAGTATGTGAAGAATGCTAAAGTATGAGTCTGATGAGTGAAATTCCCAGGGCTAAGCTAGACCTAACATGCGTTGTCCTCTAAAATATTGATCCAAACCAGGTTTAATGGACTGTTTCAGTGTGGTACCACTTTACTACGTGATCCAAACCAGAAAAAAACAGGACCTGTGCAACAAGTATGTGAAAAACGCGAAAGTATGAGCCTAATGAGGGCAAATCCCAGACCTATCCCAGACCTAACTTGCGTTATCCTCTAAAATATTGATCGAAACCAGGTTTAATCGACTGTTTCAGTGTGGTACCACATTGCTACGTGATCCAAACCAGTAAAAACCCAGGATCCGTTCAACAAGTATGTGAAGAATGCGAAAGTATGAGTCTGATGAGTGAAAAACCCCGGCCTAACCTAGACCTAACATGCGTTATCCTCAAAAATATTGATCGAAAACTGGTTTAATCGACTGTTTCAGTGTGGTACCACATTACTATGTGATCCAAACCAGAAAATAACCCAGGATCTGTTCAACGAGTATGTGAAGTGTGCGAAAGTATGAGTCTGATGAGGGCAAATCCCTGACCTATCCCAGACCTAACATGCGTTATCCTCTAAAATATTTATCAATACCAGGTTTAATTGATTGTTTCAGTGTGGTCCCACATTACTACGTGATCCAAACCAGAAAAAACCCAGGATCCGTTCAAAAAGTATGTGAAGAATGCGAAAGTATGAGTCTGATGAGTGAAAATCCCAGGCCTAACCTAGACCTAACATGCGTTATCCTCAATAATATTGATCGAAACCAGGTTTAATAGAGTGTTTCAGTGTTGTACTGCATTACTATGTGATGCAATCCAGAAAAAGCCCAGGAACTAGCCATCTAGTATGAGAAATATGCGAAAGAATGAGCCTGATGAGAGCAAATCCCAGACCTAACCTAGACCTAACATGAATTATTCTCTAAAATATTCATCAAAACCAGGTTTAATTGACTGTTTCAGTGTGATACCACATTACTACGTGATCCAAACCAGAAAGAACCCAGGATCAGGTCAACAAGTATGTGAAAAACGCGAAAGTATGAGCCTGATGAGGGCGAATCCCAGACCTATCCCAGACCTAACTTGCGTTATCCTCTAAAATATTGATCGAAACCAGGTTTAATCGACTGTTTCAGTGTGGTACCACATTGCTACGTGATCCAAACCAGTAAAAACCCAGGATCCGTTCAACAAGTATGTGAAGAATGCGAAAGTATGAGTCTGATGAGTGAAAAACCCCGGCCTAACCTAGACCTAACATGCGTTATCCTCAAAAATATTGATCGAAAACTGGTTTAATCGACTGTTTCAGTGTGGTACCACATTACTATGTGATCCAAACCAGAAAATAACCCAGGATCTGTTCAACGAGTATGTGAAGTGTGCGAAAGTATGAGTCTGATGAGGGCAAATCCCTGACCTATCCCAGACCTAACATGCGTTATCCTCTAAAATATTTATCAATACCAGGTTTAATTGATTGTTTCAGTGTGGTGCCACATTACTACGTGATCCAAACCAGAAAAAACCCAGGATCCGTTCAAAAAGTATGTGAAGAATGCGAAAGTATGAGTCTGATGAGTGAAAATCCCAGGCCTAACCTAGACCTAACATGCGTTATCCTCAATAATATTGATCGAAACCAGGTTTAATAGAGTGTTTCAGTGTTGTACTGCATTACTATGTGATGCAATCCAGAAAAAGCCCAGGAACTAGCCATCTAGTATGAGAAATATGCGAAAGAATGAGCCTGATGAGAGCAAATCCCAGACCTAACCTAGACCTAACATGAATTATTCTCTAAAATATTCATCAAAACCAGGTTTAATTGACTGTTTCAGTGTGATACCACATTACTACGTGATCCAAACCAGAAAAAACCCAGGATCTGCTCAACAAGTATGTGAAAGACGCGAAAGTATGAGCCTGATGAGGGCAAAGCCCAGACCTATCCCAGACCAAACTTGCGTTAGCCTCTAAAATATTGATCGAAACCAGGTTTAATTGATTGTTACGGTGTGGTCCCACATTACTACGTGAACCAAACCAGAAAAAACCCAGGATCCGTTCAACAAGTATGTGAAGAATGCGAAAGTATGAGTCTGATGCGTGAAAATCCCAGGCCTAACCTAGACCTAACATGCGTTATCCTCAAAAATATTGATCCAAACCAGGTTTAATGGACTGTTTCAGTGTGGTACCACTTTACTACGTGATCCAAAGCAGAAAAAACACTCGATCAGGTCAACATGTATGTTAGAACTGCGAAATTATGACCCTGATTAGGGCAAATCCCAGACCTATCCCAGACCTAACTTGCGTTGTCCCCTAAGATATTGATGCAAACCAGGTTTAATTGACTGTTTCAGTGTTGTACTTCATTACTACGTGATGCAATCCAGAAGAAGCCCAGGATCTAGCCATCAAGTATGAGAAATATGCGAAAGAATGAGCCTGATGAGAGCAAATCCCAGACCTATCCCAGACTTAACTTGCGTTATCCTCTAAAATATTGATCGAAACCGGGTTTAATCGACTGTTTCAGTGTGGTATCACATTACTACGTGATCCAAACCAGAAAGAACCCAGGATCAGGTCAACAAGTATGTGAAAAACGCGAAAGTATGAGCCTGATGAGGGCGAATCCCAGACCTATCCCAGACCTAACTTGCGTTATCCTCTAAAATATTGATCGAAACCAGGTTTAATTGACTGTTTCAGCGTGGTACCACATTACTACGTGATACAATCCAGAAACAGCCAAGGATCTAGCCATGAAGTATGAGAAATATGCGAATGTATGAGCCTGATGAGGACAAATCCTAGACCTAACCCAAACCTAACATGCGTTATCCTCTAAAATATTTATCAAGACCAGGTTCAATTGAATGTTTCAGTGTGGTACCACATTACTACGTGAACCAAACCATAAAAAACCCTGTATCTGTTCAACAAGTATGTGAAGAATGCTAAAGTATGAGTCTGATGAGTGAAATTTCCAGGGCTAACCTAGACCTAACATGCGTTGTCCTCTAAAATATTGATCCAAACCAGGTTTAATGGACTGTTTCAGTGTGGTACCACTTTACTACGTAATCCAAACCAGAAAAAAACAGGACCTGTGCAACAAGTATGTGAAAAACGCGAAAGTATGAGTCTGATGAGTGAAAAACCCCGGCCTAACCTAGACCTAACATGCGTTATCCTCAAAAATATTGATCGAAAACTGGTTTAATCGACTGTTTCAGTGTGGTACCACATTACTATGTGATCCAAACCAGAAAAAACCCAGGATCCGTTCAAAAAGTATGTGAAGAATGCGAAAGTATGAGTCTGATGAGTGAAAATCCCAGGCCTAACCTAGACCTAACATGCGTTATCCTCAATAATATTGATCGAAACCAGGTTTAATAGAGTGTTTCAGTGTTGTACTGCATTACTATGTGATGCAATCCAGAAAAAGCCCAGGAACTAGCCATCTAGTATGAGAAATATGAGAAAGAATGAGCCTGATGAGAGCAAATCCCAGACCTAACCTAGACCTAACATGCGTTATCCTCTAAAATATTTATCATGACCAGGTTTAATTGATTGTTTCAGTGTGGTCCCACATTACTACGTGATCCAAACCAGAAAAACCCAGGATCTGTCCAACAAGTATGTGAAAAACGCGAAAGTATGAGCCTGATGAGAGCAAATCCCAGACCTATCCCAGACCTAACTTGCGTTGTCCTCTAAGATATTGATGGAAACCAGGTTTAATTGACTGTTTCAGTGTTGTACTTCATTACTACGTGATGCAATCCAGAAAAAGCCCAGGATCTAGCCCTCAAGTGTGAGAGATATGCGAAAGAATGAGCCTGATGAGAGCAAATCCCAGACCTAACCTAGACCTAACATGAATTATTCTCTAAAATATTTATCATGACCAGGTTTAATTGATTGTTTCAGTGTGGTCCCACATTACTACGTGATCCAAACCAGAAAAAACCCAGGATCTGTTCAACAAGTATGTGAAAAACGCGAAAGTATGAGCCTGATGAGGGCAAATCACAGACCTATCCCAGACCAAACTTTCGTTATCCTCTAAAATATTGATCGAAACCAGGTTTAATCGACTGTTTCGGTGTGGTACCACATTGCTACGTGATCCAAACCAGAAAAAACCCAGGATCAGTTCAACAAGTATGTGAAAAACGCGAAAGTATGAGCCTGATGAGGGCGAATCCCAGACCTATCCCAGACCTAGCTTGCGTTATCCTCTAAAATATTGATCGAAACCAGTTTTAATTGACTGTTTCAGCGTGGTACCACATTACTACGTGATACAATCCAGAAACAGCCCAGGATCTAGTCATGAAGTATGAGAAATATGCGAAAGTATGAGCCTGATGAGGGCAAATCCTAGACCTAACCCAAACCTAACATGCGTTATCCTCTAAAATATTGATCCAAACCAGGTTTAGTGGACTGCTTCACTGTGGTACCACTTCACTACGCGATCCAAAGCAGAAATAACCCTCGATCAGGCCAACATGTATGTTAAAACTGCGAAAGTATGACCCTGATGAGGGCAAACCCCAGGCCTAACCTAGACCTGACATGCGTTGTCCTCTAAAATATTGATGTAAACCAGGTATAATTTACAGTTTCAGTGTTGTACGTCATTACTACGTGATGCAATCCAGAAAAAGCCCAGGATCTAGCCATCAAGTATGAGAAATATGCGAAAGAATGAGCCTGATGAGAGCAAATCCCAGACCTAACCTAGACCTAACATGAAATATTCTCCAAAACATTGATCGAAACCAGGTGTAATTGACTGCTTCAGTGTGGTCCCACATTACTATGTGATCCAAACCAGAAAAAACCCAGGATCCGTTCAACAAGTATGTGAAGAATGCGAAAGTATGTGTCTGATGAGTGAAAATCCCAGGCCTAACCTAGACCTAACATGCGTTATCCTCAAAAATATTGATCGAAACCTGGTTTAATCGACTATTTCAGTGTGGTACCACAGTACTACGTGACCCAAACCAGAAAAACCCCAGGATCTGTTCAACAAGTATGTGAAAAACGCGAAAGTATGAGTCTGACGAGGGCAAATCCTAGACCTAACCCAGACCTATCATGCGTTATCCTCTAAAATATTTATCATGACCAGGTTTAATTGATTGTTTCAGTGTGGTCCCACATTACTACGTGATCCAAACCAGAAAAATCCCAGGATCCGTTCAAAAAGTATATGAAGAATGCGAGCGTATGAGTCTGATGAGTGAAAATCCCCGGCCTAACCTAGAACTAACATGCGTTATCCTCAAAAATATTGATCGAAACCAGGTTTAATCGACTGTTTCAGTGTGGTACCACACTACTACGTGATGCAATCCAGAAAAAGCCCAGGATCTAGCCATCAAGTATGAGAAATATGCGAAAGAATGAGCCTGATGAGAGCAAATCCCAGACCTAACCTAGACCTAACATGAAATATTCTCCAAAACATTGATCGAAACCAGGTGTAATTGACTGCTTCAGTGTGGTCCCACATTACTACGTGATCCAAACCAGAAAAAACCCAGGATCTGTTCAACAAGTATGTGAAAAACGCGAAAGTATGAGCCTGATGAGGGCAAATCCCTGACCTATCCCAGACCTAACATGCGTTATCCTCTAAAATATTTATCAATACCAGGTTTAATTGATTGTTTCAGTGTGATCCCACATTACTACGTGATCCAAACCAGAAAAAACCCAGGATCCGTTCAGAAAGTATGTGAAGAATACGAAAGTATGAGTCTGATGAGTGAAAATCCCAGACCTAACCTAGACCTAACATGCGTTATCCTCTAAAATATTTATCATGACCAGGTTTAATTGATTGTTTCAGTGTGGTCCCACATTACTACGTGATCCAATCCAGAAATAGCCCAGGATCCAGCCATAAAGTATGAGAAATATGCGAAAGTATGAGCCTGATGGGGGCAAATCCTAGACCTAACCCAGACCTAACATGCGTCATCCTCTAAAATATTTATCAAGACCATGTTTAATTGAATGTTTCAGTGTGGTACCACATTACTACGTGATCCAAACCAGTTAAAACCCAGGATCCGTTCAACAAGTATGTGAGGAATGCGAAAGTATGAGTCTGATGTGTGAAAAACCCCGGCCTAACCTAGACCTAACATGCGTTATCCTCGAAACCTGGTTTATTCGACTGTTTCAGTGTGGTACCACATTACTATGTGATCCAAACCAGAAAATAACCCAGGATCTGTTCAACGAGTATGTGAAGTGTGCGAAAGTATGAGTCTGATGAGGGCAAATCCCAGACCTATCCCAGACCTAACATGCGTTATCCTCTAAAATAATTATCAATACCAGGTTTAATTGATTGTTTCAGTGTGGTTCCACATTACTACGTGATCCAAACCAGAAAAAAACCCAGGATCCGTTCAACAAGTATGTGAAGAATGCGAAAGTATGAGTCTGATGAGTGAAAATCCCAGACCTAACCTAGACCTAACATACGTTATCCTCTAAAATATTGATCCAAATCAGGTTTGATGGACTGTTTCCGTGTGGTGCCACACTACTACGTGATTCAAACCAGAAAAAACCCAGGATCTGTTCAACAAGTATGTGAAAAAGGCGAAAGTATGAGCCTGATGAGGGCAAATCCCAGACCTATCCCAGACCTAACATGCGTTATCCTCTAAAATAATTATCAATACCAGGTTTAATTGACAATTTCAGTGTGGTACCACATTACTACGTGATCCAATCCAGAAATAGCCCAGGATCCAGCCACAAAGTATGAGAAATATGCGAAAGTATGAGCCTGATGGGGGCAAATCCTAGACCTAACCCAGACCTAACATGCGTCATCCTCTAAAATATTTATCAAGACCATGTTTAATTGATTGTTTCAGTGTGGTTCCACATTACTACGTGATCCAAACCAGAAAAAAACCCAGGATCCGTTCAACAAGTATGTGAAGAATGCGAAAGTATGAGTCTGATGAGTGAAAATCCCAGACCTAACCTAGACCTAACATACGTTATCCTCTAAAATATTGATCCAAATCAGGTTTGATGGACTGTTTCCGTGTGGTGCCACACTACTACGTGATTCAAACCAGAAAAAACCCAGGATCTGTTCAACAAGTATGTGAAAAAGGCGAAAGTATGAGCCTGATGAGGGCAAATCCCAGACATATCACAGACCTAACTTGCGTTGTCCTCTAAGATATTGATGGAAACCAGGTTTAATTGACTGTTTCATTGTTGCACTTCATTACTACGTGAAGCAATCCAGAAATAGCCCAGGATCTAGCCATCAAGTATGAGAAATATGCGAAAGAATGAGCCTGATCAGAGCAAATCCCAGACCTAACCTAGACCTAACATGAAATATTCTCCAAAACATTGATCGAAACCAGGTGTAATTGACTGCTTCAGTGTGGTCCCACATTACTACGTGATCCAAACCAGAAAAAACCCAGGATCCGTTCAACAAGTATGTGAAGAATGCGAAAGTATGAGTCTGATGAGTGAAAATCCCCGGCCTAACCTAGACCTAACATGCGTTATCCTCAAAACTATTGATCGAAACCAGGTTTAATCGACTGTTTCAGTGTGGTACCACACTACTACGTGACCCAAACCGGAAAAAACCCAGGATCTGTTCAACAAGTATGTGAAAAACGCGAAAGTGTGAGCCTGATGAGGGCAAATCCCAGACCTATCCCTGACCTAACTTGCGTTGTCCTCTATGATATTGATGGAAACCAGGTTTAATTGACTGTTTCAGTGTTGTACTTCATTACTACGTGATGCAATCCAGAAAAAGCCCAGGATCTAGCCATCAAGTATGAGATATATGCGAAAGTATGAGCCTGATGTGGGCGAATCCCAGACCTATCCCAGACCTAACATGCGTTATCCTCTAAAATAGATATCATGACCAGGTTTAATTGATTGTTTCAGTGTGGTCCCACATTACTACGTGATCCAAACCAGAAAAAACCCAGGATCCGATCAACAAGTATGTGAAGAATGCGAAAGTATGAGTCTGATGAGTGAAAATCCCAGGGCTAACCCAGACCTAACATGCGTTATCCTCTAAAATATTGATCCAAACCAGGTTTAATGGACTGTTTCAGTGTGGTACCACTTCACTACGTGATCCAAAGCAGAAAAAACCCTCGCTCAGGTCAACATGTATGTAAAAACTGCGGAAGTATGACCCTGATGAGGGCAAATCCCAGGCCTAACCTAGACCTAACATGCGTTGTCCTCTAAAATATTGATGGAAACCAGGTTTAATTGACTGTTTCAGTGTTGTACTTCATTACTATGTGATGCAATCCAGAAAAAGCCCAGGATCTAGCCATCAAGTATGAGAAATATGCGAAAGAATGAGCCTGATGAGAGCAAATCCCAGACCTAACCTAGACCTAACATGAAATATTCTCCAAAACATTGATCGAAACCAGGTGTAATTGACTGCTTCAGTGTGGTCCCACATTACTACGTGATCCAAACCAGAAAAAACCCAGGATCCGTTCAACAAGTATGTGAAGAATGCGAAAGTATGAGTCTGATGAGTGAAAATCGCCGGCCTAACCTAGACCTAACATGCGTTATCCTCAAGACTATTGATCGAAACCAGGTTTAATCGACTGTTTCAGTGTGGTACCACGCTACTACGTGACCCAAACCGGAAAAAACCCAGGATCTGTTCAACAAGTATGTGAAAAACGCGAAAGTGTGAGCCTGATGAGGGCAAATCCCAGACCTATCCCTGACCTAACTTGCGTTGTCCTCTATGATATTGATGGAAACCAGGTTTAATTGACTGTTTCAGTGTTGTACTTCATTACTACGTGATGCAATCCAGAAAAAGCCCAGGATCTAGCCATCAAGTATGAGATATATGCGAAAGTATGAGCCTGATGTGGGCGAATCCCAGACCTATCCCAGACCTAACATGCGTTATCCTCTAAAATAGATATCATGACCAGGTTTAATTGATTGTTTCAGTGTGGTCCCACATTACTACGTGATCCAAACCAGAAAAAACCCAGGATCCGATCAACAAGTATGTGAAGAATGCGAAAGTATGAGTCTGATGAGTGAAAATCCCAGGGCTAACCCAGACCTAACATGCGTTATCCTCTAAAATATTGATCCAAACCAGGTTTAATGGACTGTTTCAGTGTGGTACCACTTCACTACGTGATCCAAAGCAGAAAAAACCCTCGCTCAGGTCAACATGTATGTAAAAACTGCGGAAGTATGACCCTGATGAGGGCAAATCCGAGGCCTAACCTAGACCTAACATGCGTTGTCCTCTAAAATATTGATGGAAACCAGGTTTAATTGACTGTTTCAGTGTTGTACTTCATTACTACGTGATGCAATCCAGAAAAAGCCCAGGATCTAGCCATCAAGTATGAGAAATATGCGAAAGAATGAGCCTGATGAGAGCAAATCCCAGACCTAACCTAGACATAACACGAATTATTCTCTAAAATATTGATCAAAACCAGGTTTAATTGACAATTTCAGTGTGGTACCACATTACTACGTGATCCAATCCAGAAATAGCCCAGGATCCAGCCATAAAGTATGAGATATATGCGAAAGTATGAGCCTGATGGTGGCAAATCCTAGACCTAACCCACACCTAACATGCGTCATCCTCTAAAATATTTATCAAGACCAGGTTTAATTGAATGTTTCAGTGTGGTACCACATTTCTACGTGATCCAGACCAGTTAAAACCCAGGATCCGTTCAACAAGTATGTGAGGAATGCGAAAGTATGAGTCTGATGTGTGAAAAACCCCGGCCTAACCTAGACCTAACATGCGTTATCCTCGAAACCTGGTTTATTCGACTGTTTCAGTGTGGTACCACATTACTATGTGATCCAAACCAGAAAATAACCCAGGATCTGTTCAACGAGTATGCGAAGTGTGCGAAAGTATGAGTCTGATGAGGGCAAATCCCAGACCTATCCCAGACCTAACATGCGTTATCCTCTAAAATAATTATCAATACCAGGTTTAATTGATTGTTTCAGTGTGGTCCCACATTACTACGTCATCCAAACCAGAAAAAACCCAGGATCCGTTCAAAAAGTATGTGAAGAATGCGAAAGTATGAGTCTGATGAGAGCAAATCCCAGACCTAACCTAGACCTAACATGAATTATTCTCTAAAATACTTATCATGACCAGGTTTAATTGATTGTTTCAGGAGGTACCACATTACTACGTGACCCAATCCAGAAATAGCCCAGGATCCAGCCATGAAGTATGAGAAATATGCGAAAGTATGAGCCTGATGGAGGCAAATCCTAGACCTAACCCAGACCTAACATGCGTCATCCTCTAAAATATTTATCAAGACCAGGTTTAATTGAATGTTTCAGCGTGGTACCACATTACTACGTGATCCAAACCAGTAAAAGCCCAGGATCCGTTCAAAAAGTATCTGAAGAATGCGAAAGTATGAGTCTGATGAGTGAAAATCCCAGACCTAACCTAGACCTAACATGCGTTATCCTCTAAAATATTGATCCAAACCAGGTTTAATGGACTGTTTCAGTGTGGTACCACACTACTACGTGATCCAAACCAGAAAAAAACCAGGATCTGTTCAGCAAGTATGTGAAAAACGCGAAAGTATGAGCCTGATGAGGGCAAATCCCAGACCTATCCCAGACCTAACTTGCGTTGTCCTCTAAGATATTGATGGAAACCAGGTTTAATTGACTGTTTCAGTGTTGTACTTCATTACTACGTGATGCAATCCAGAAACAGCCCAGGATCTAGCCATGAAGTATGAGAAATATGCGAATGTATGAGCCTGATGAGGGCGAATCCCAGACCTATCCCAGACCTAACTTGCGTTATTCTCTAAAATATTGATCCAAACCAGGTTTAGTGGACTGTTTCAGTGTGGTACCACACTACTACGTGACCCAAACCGGAAAAAACCCAGGATCTGTTCAACAAGTATGTGAAAAACGCGAAAGTATGAGCCTGATGAGGGCAAATCCCAGACCTATCCAAGACCTAACTTGCGTTGTCCTCTAAGATATTGATGGAAACCAGGTTTAATCGACTGTTTCAGTGTTGTACTTCATTACTACGTGATGCAATCCAGAAAAAGCCCAGGATCTAGCCATCAAGTATGAGAAATATGCGAAAGAATGAGCCTGATGAGAGCAAATCCCAGACCTAACCTAGACCTAACATGAATTATTCTCTAAAATATTGATGGAAACCAGGTTTAATTGACTGTTTCAGTGTTGCACTTCGTTACTACGTGATCCAAACCAGTAAAAACCCAGGATCCGTTCAACAACTATGTGAAGAATGCGAAAGTATGAGTGTGATGAGTGAAAAACCCCGGCCTAACCTAGACCTAACATGCGTTATCCTCAAAAATATTGATCGAAATCTGGTTTAATCGTCTGTTTCAGTGTGGTACCACATTACTATGTGATCCAAACCAGAAAATAACCCAGGATCTGTTCAACGAGTATGTGAAGTGTGCGAAAGTATGAGTCTGATGAGGGCAAATCCCAGAACTATCCCAGAGCTAACATGCGTTATCCTCTAAAATATTTATCAAGACCAGGTTTAATTGAATGTTTCAGTGTGGTACCACATTACTACGTGATCCTAACCCGTAAAAACCCAGGATCCGTTCAACAAGTATGTGAAGAATGCGAAAGTATGAGCCTGATGAGGGCGAAACCCAGACCTAACCCAGACCTAACTTGCGTTATCCACTAAAATATTGATCGAAATAAGGTATAATTGATTGTTTCAGCGTGGTACCACATTACTACGTGATACAATCCAGAAACAGCCCAGGGTCTAGCCATGAAGTATGAGAAATATGCGAAAGTATGAGCCTGATGAGGGCAAATCCAAGACCTAACCCAAACCTACCATGCGTTATCCTCTAAAATATTTATCAAGACCAGGTTTAATTGAATGTTTCAGTGTGGTACCACATTACTACGTGAACCAAACCAGAAAAAACCCTGTATCTGTTCAACAAGTATGTGAAGAATGCTAAAGTATGAGTCTGATGAGTGAAAATCCCAGGGCTAACCTAGACCTAACATGCGTTATCCTCTAAAATATTGATCCAAGCCAGGTTTAATGGACTGTTTCAGTGTGGTACCACTTTACTGCGTGATCCAAAGCAGAAAAAACCCTCGATCAGGTCAACATATATGTTAAAACTGCGAAAGTATGTCCCTGATGTGGGCAAATCCCAGGCCTAACCTAGACCTAACATGCGTTGTCCTCTAAAATATTGATGGAAACCAGGTTTAATTGACTGTTTCAGTGTTGCACTTCATTACTACGTCATCCAAACTAGTAAAAACCCAGGATCCGTTCAACAGGTATGTGAAGAATGCGAAAGTATGAGTCTGATGAGGTCAAATCCCAGACCTATCCCAGACCTAACTTGCGTTATCCTCTAAAATATTGTTCGAAACCAGGTTTAATCGACTGTTTCAGTGTGGTACCACATTACTACGTGAACCAAACCAGAAAAGACCCAGGATCCGCTCAACAAGTATGTGAAGAATGCGAAAGTATGAGTCTGATGAGTGAAAATCCCAGACCTAACCTAGACCTAACATGCGTTATCCTCTAAAATATTGATCCAAACCAGGTTTAATTGACTGTTTCAGTGTGGTACCACATTACTACGTGATCCAAACCAGTAACAGCCCAGGATCCAGCCATGAAGTATGAGAAATATGCGAAAGTATGAGCCTGATGAGGGCAAATCCTAGACCTAACCCAGACCTAACATGCGTTATCCTCTAAAATATTTATCAAGACCAGGTTTAATTGATTGTTTCAGTGTGGTCCCACATTACTAAGTGATCCAAACCAGAAAAAACCCAGGATCCGTTCAACAAGTATATGAAGAATGCGAAAGTATGAGTCTGATGAGTGATAATCCCAGGCCTAACCTAGACCTAACATGAATTATTCTCTAAAATATTGATCGAAACCAGATTTAATTGACTGCTTCAGTGTGGTACCACACTAATTCGTGATCCAAACCAGAAAAAACGCAGGATCTGTTCAACAAGTATGTGAAAAACGCG
Source organism: Colletes latitarsis (assembly GCF_051014445.1). Lineage (NCBI taxonomy): Eukaryota > Metazoa > Arthropoda > Insecta > Hymenoptera > Colletidae > Colletes > Colletes latitarsis. The sequence goes on along the minus strand of NW_027488366.1, from coordinate 24,617,883 downwards.
AAACTGTGAGCCTGATGAGGGCAAATTTCAGACCTATCCCAGACCTAACTTGCGTTGTCCTCTAAGATATTGATGGGAACCAGGTTTATGTGACTGTTTCAGTGTTGTACTTCATTACTACGTGATGCGATCAAGAAAAAGCCCAGGATCTAGCCATCATGTATGAGACATATGCGAAAGAATAAGCCTGATGAGGGCAATTCCTAGACCTAACCCAGACCTAACATGCGTTATCCTCTAAAATATTTATCCAGACCAGGTTTCATTGAATGTTTCAGTGTGGTACCACTTTACTACGAGATCCAATCCAGAAATAGCCCAGGATCTAGCCATGAAGTATGAGAAATATGCGAAAGTAAGAGCCTGATGAGGGCAAATCCTAGACCTATCCCAGGCCTAACTTGCGTTATCCTCCAAAATATTGATCGAAACCAGGTTTAGTTGACTTTTTCAGCGTGGTACCACATTACTACGTGACCCAAACCAGAAAAAACCCAGGATCTGTTCAACAAGTATGTGAAAAACGCGAAAGTATGAGCCTGATGATGGCAAATCCCAGACCTATCCCAGACCTAACTTGCGTTATCCTCTAAAATATTGGTCGAAACCAGGTTTAATTGACTGTTTCAGTGTGGAACCACATTACTACGTGATCCAATCCAGAAATAGCCCAGGATCTAGCCATGAAGTATGAGAAATATGCGAAAGTAAGAGCCTGATGAGGGCAGATCCTAGACCTATCCCAGACCTAACTTGCGTTATCCTCCAAAATATTGATCCAAACCAGGTTTAATGGACTGTTTCAGTGTGGTACCACACTACTACGTGATCCAAACCAGAAAAAACCCAGGATCTGTTCAACAAGTATGTGAAAAACCCTCATCAGGCTCATACTTTCGCGTTTTTCACATACTTGTTGAACAGATACTGGGTTTTTTCCTGTTTGGGTCACGTAGTAGTGTGGTACCACACTGAAACAGTCAATTAAACCAGGTTTCTATGAATATTTTTGAGGACAACGCATGTTAGGCCTAGGTTAGGCCTGGGATTTGCCCTCATCAGGGTCATACTTTCGCATATTTCTCATACTTCATGGCCAGATCCTGGGCTATTTCTGGATTGGATCACGTAGTAATGTGGTACCACACTGAAACAGTCGATTAAACCAGGTTTCTATGAATATTCTTGAGGATAACGCATGTTAGGCCTAGGTTAGGCCTGGGATTTGCCCTCATCAGGGTCATACTTTCGCAGTTTTAACATACATGTTGGCCTGATCGAGGGTTTTTTCTGCTTTGGATCACGTAGTGAAGTGGTACCGCACTGAAGCAGACCATTAAACCTGGTTTGGATCAATATTTTAGAGGATAACGCATGTTAGGTCTAGGTTGGGCCTGGGATTTTCACTCATCACACACATATTTTCGCATTCTTCACATACTTGTTGAACGGATCCTGGGTTTTTCCTGGTTTGGATCAGGTAGTAATGTGGGACCACACTGGAGCAGTCAATTAAACCTGGTCTGGATAAATATTTTAGAGGATAACGCATCTTAGGTCTGTGTTAGGTCTAAGATTTGCCCTCCTCAGGCTCACAGTTTCGCGTTTTTCGCATACTTGTTCAACAGATCCTCGGTTTTCTCTGGTTTGGATCACGAAGTAGTGAGGTACCACACTGAAACAGTCCATTAAACCTGGTTTCGCTCAATATCTTAGAAGATAACGCATGTTAGGTCTGGGTTAGGTCTAGGATTTGCTCTCGTCAGACTCATACTTTCGCATATTTCTCATACTTGTTGAACGGATCCTGGGTTTTTCCTGGTTTGGATCAGGTAGTAATGTGGTACCACACTGAAACAGTCAATTAAACCTGGTTTCCGTCAATATTTTAGAGGAAAACGCATGTTAGGTCTAGGTTAGGCCTGGGATTTGCCCTCATCAGGGTCATACTTTCGCAGTTTTAACATACATGTTGGCCTGATCGAGTGTTTTTTCTGCTTTGGATCACGTAGTGAAGTGGTACCGCACTGAAGCAGACCATTAAACCTGGTTTGGATCAATATTTTAGAGGATAACGCATGTTAGGTCTAGGATGGGCCTGGGATTTTCACTCATCACACACATATTTTCGCATTCTTCACATACTTGTTGAACGGATCCTGGGTTTTTTCTGGTGTGGATCACGTAATAATGTGGGACCACACTGAAACAATCAATTAAACCTGGTCATGATCAATATTTTAGAGAATAATTCATGTTGTGGCTAGGTTAGGTCTAGGATTTGCCCTCATCAGGCTCATACTTTCGCATATTTCTCATACTTCATGGCTAGATCCTGGGCTGTTTCTGGATTGTATCACGTAGTAATGTGGTACCACACTGAAACAGTCGATTAAACCAGGTTTCGATCAATATTTTTGAGGATAACGCATGTTAGGTCCAGGTTAGGCCTGGGATTTTCACTCATCAGACACATACTTTCGCATTCTTCACATACTTGTTGAACGGATCCTGGGCTTTTTCTGGATTGCATCACGTAGTAATGAAGTACCACGCTGAAACAGTCAATTAAACCTGGTCTGGATAAATATTTTAGAGGATAACGCATCTTAGGTCTGTGTTAGGTCTAAGATTTGCCCTCCTCAGGCTCACAGTTTCGCGTTTTTCGCATACTTGTTCAACAGATCCTCGGTTTTCTCTGGTTTGGATCACGAAGTAGTGAGGTACCACACTGAAACAGTCCATTAAACCTGGTTTCGCTCAATATCTTAGAAGATAACGCATGTTAGGTCTAGGTTAGGCCTGGGATTTGCCCTCATCAGGGTCATACTTTCGCAGTTTTAACATGCATGTTGACCTGATCGAGGGTTTTTTCTGCTATGGATCACGTAGTAAAGTGGTACCACACTAAAACAGTCAATTAAACCTGGTTTCGATCAATATTTTAGAGGATAACGCAAGTTAGGCCTGGGATAGGTCTAGGATTTGCCCTCATCAGGCTCATACTTTCGCATATTTCTCATACTTCATGGCTAGATCCTGGACTATTACTGGTTTGGATCACGTAGTAATGTGGTACCACACTGAAACAGTCAATTAAACCTGGTTTCGCTCAATATCTTAGAAGATAACGCATGTTAGGTCTAGGTTAGCCCTGAGATTTTCACTCATCAGACACATTCTTTCGCATTCTTCACATACCTGTTGAACGGATCCTGGGTTTTCTCTGGTTTGGATCACGAAGTAGTGAGGTACCACACTGAAACAGTCCATTAAACCTGGTTTCGCTCAATATCTTAGAAGATAACGCATGTTAGGTCTGGGTTAGGTCTAGGATTTGCTCTCGTCAGGCTCATACTTTCGCATATTTCTCATACTTGTTGAACAGATCCTGGGTTTTTTCTGGATTGGATCACGTAGTAATGTGGTACCACACTGAAACTGTCAATTAAACCTGGTTTCCATCAATATTTTAGAGGACAATGCAAGTTAGGTCTGGGATAGGTCTAGGATTTGCTCTCGTCAGGCTCATACTTTCGCATATTTCTCATACTTGTTGAACAGATCCTGGGTTTTTTCTGCTTTGGATCACGTAGTAAAGTGGTACCACACTAAAGCAGTCAATTAAACCTGGTTTCGATCAATATTTTAGAGGATAACGCAAGTTAGGCCTGGAATAGGTCTAGGATTTGCCCACATCAGGCTCATGCTTTCGCATATTTCTCATACTTCATGGCTAGATCCTGGGCTATTTTCTGGTTTGGATCACATAGTAATGTGGTACCACACTGAAACAGTTGATTAAACCAGGTTTCGATCAATATTCTTGAGGATAACGCATGTTAGGTCTAGGTTAGCCCTGAGATTTTCACTCATCAGACACATTCTTTCGCATTCTTCACATACCTGTTGAACGGATCCTGGGTTTTCTCTGGTTTGGATCACGAAGTAGTGAGGTACCACACTGAAACAGTCCATTAAACCTGGTTTCGCTCAATATCTTAGAAGATAACGCATGTTAGGTCTGGGTTAGGTCTAGGATTTGCTCTCGTCAGGCTCATACTTTCGCATATTTCTCATACTTGTTGAACGGATCCTGGGTTTTTCCTGGTTTGGATCAGGTAGTAATGTGGTACCACACTGAAACAGTCAATTAAACCTGGTTTCGATCAATATTTTAGAGAATAATTCATGTTAGGTCTGGGTTAGGTCTAGGATTTGCTCTCATCAGGCTCATACTTTCGCATATTTCTTATACTTCATGGCTAGATCCTGGGCTGTTTCTGGATTTTATCACGTAGTAATGTGGTACCACGCTGAAACAGTCAATTAAACCTGGTGTGGATAAATATTTTAGAGGATAACGCATCTTAGGTCTGTGTTAGGTCTAAGATTTGCCCTCCTCAGGCTCACAGTTTCGCGTTTTTCGCATACTTGTTGAACAGATCCTGGGCTTTTTCTGGATGGCATCACGTAGTATTGTGGTACCACACTGAAACAGTCGATTAAACCAGGTTTCGATCAATATTTTTGAGTATAGCGCATGTTAGGTCTAGGTTAGGCCTGGGATTTTCACTCATCAGACTCATACTTTCGCATTCTTCACATACTTGTTGAACGGATCTTGGGTTTTTCTGGTGTGGATCACGTAGTAATGTGGCACCACACTGATACAATCAATTAAACCTGGTCTTGATAAATATTTTAGAGGATAACGCATGTTAGGTCTGGGTTAGGTCTAGGATTTGCCCTCATCCGGCTCATACTTTCGCATATTTCTCATACTTCATGGCCGTATCCTGGACTATTACTGGTTTGGATCACGTAGTAATGTGGTACCACACTGAAACAGTCAATTAAACCTGGTTTCGATCAATATTTTAGAGAATAATTCATGTTAGATCTGGGTTAGTTCTGGGATTTGCTCTCATCAGGCTCATTCTTTCGCATATTTCTCATACTTGATGGCTCGATCCTGGGCTTTTTCTGGATTCCATCACGTAGTAATGAAGTACAACACTGAAACAGTCAATTAAACCTGGTTTCCATCAATATCTTAGAGGACAACGCAAGTTAGGCCTGGGATAGGTCTGGGATTCGCCCTCATCAGGCTCATACTTTCGCACACTTCACAGACTCGCTTAGCAGATCCTGGGTTTTTTCTGGTTTGGTTCACGTAGTAATGTGGTACCACACTGAAACATTCAGTTAAACCTGGTCTTGATAAATATTTTTGAGGATAACGCATGTTAGGTCTGGGTGAGGTCTAGGATTTGCCCTCATCAGGCTCATACTTTCGCATATTTATTATACTTCATGGATAGATCCTGGGCTATTTTCTGGTTTGGATCACATAGTAATGTGGTACCACACTGAAACATTCGATTAAACCAGGTTTCGATCAATATTCTTGAGGATAACGCATGTTAGGTCTAGGTAAGGCCTGGGATTTTCACTCATCAGGCTCATACTTTCGCATATTTCTCATACTTCATGGCTAGATCCTGGGCTATTTCTGGATTGGATCACGTAGTAATGTGGTAACACACTGAAACATTCAATGAAACCTGGTCTGGATAAATATTTTAGAGGATAACGCATCTTAGGTCTGTGTTAGGTCTAAGATTTGCCCTCCTCAGGCTCACAGTTTCGCGTTTTTCGCATACTTGTTGAACAGATCCTGGGTTTTCTCTGGTTTGGATCACGAAGTAGTGAGGTACCACACTGAAACAGTCCATTAAACCTGGTTTCGCTCAATATCTTAGAAGATAACGCATGTTAGGTCTAGGTTAGGCCTGGGATTTGCCCTCATCAGGGTCATACTTTCGCAGTTTTAACATGCATGTTGACCTGATCAAGGGTTTTTTCTGCTTTGGATCACGTAGTAAAGTGGTACCACACTAAAACAGTCAATTAAACCTGGTTTCGATCAATATTTTAGAGGATAACGTAAGTTAGGCCTGGGATAGGTCTAGGATTTGCCCTCATCAGGCTCATTCTTTCGCATATTTCTCATACTTGATGGATAGATCCTGGGCATTTTCTGGATTGCATCACGTAGTATTGTGGTACCACACTGAAACAGTCGATTAAACCAGGTTTCGATCAATATTTTTGAGGATAACGCATGTTAGGTCTAGGTTAGGCCTGGGATTTTCACTCATCAGACTCATACTTTCGCATTCTTCACATACTTGTTGAACGGATCTTGGGTTTTTTCTGGTGTGGATCGCGTAGTAATGTGGTACCACACTGATACAATCAATTAAACCTGGTCTTGATAAATATTTTAGAGGATAACGCATGTTAGGTCTGGGTTAGGTCTAGGATTTGCCCTCATCAGGCTCATACTTTCGCATATTTCTCATACTTCATGGCTGGATCCTGGGCTGTTACTGGTTTGGATCACGTAGTAATGTGGTACCACACTGAAACAGTCAATTAAACCTGGTTTCGATCAATATTTTAGAGAATAATTCATGTTAGGCCTGGGTTAGGTCTGGGATTTGCTCTCATCAGGCTCATTCTTTCGCATATTTCTCAAACTTGATGGCTAGATCCTGGGCTTTTTCTGGATTGCATCACGTAGTAATGAAGTACAACACTGAAACAGTCAATTAAACCTGGTTTCGATAAATATTTTAGAGAATAATTCATGTTAGGTCTAGGTTAGGCGTGGGATTTGCCCTCATCAGGGTCATACTTTCGCAGTTCTAACATACATATTGACCTGATCGAGTGTTTTTTCTGCTTTGGATCACGTAGTAAAGTGGTACCACACTGAAACAGTCCACTAAACCTGGTTTGGATCAATATTTTAGAGGATAATGCATGTTAGGTCTAGGTTAGCCCTGAGATTTTCACTCATCAGACTCATACTTTCGCTTTCTTCAGATACTTGTTGAACAGATCCTGGGATTTTTCTGGTATGGATCACGTAGTAATGTGGTACCATACTGAAACATTCAGTTAAACCTGGTCTTGATAAATATTTTTGAGGATAACGCATGTTAGGTCTGGGTTAGGTCTAGGATTTGCCCTCATCACGCTCATACTTTCGCATATTTCTCATACTTCATGGCTAGATCCTGGGCTATTTCTGGATTGGATCACGTAGTAATGTGGTACCACACTGAAACAGCCCACAAAACCTGGTTCCGATCAATATTTCAGAGGATAACGAAAGTTATGTCTAGGTTAGGCCTGGGATTTCGTCTCATCAGACTCATGCTTTCGCATTTTTCACATACTTGTGGAACAAATCCTGGGTTTTTTCTGGTATGGATCACGTAGTAATGTGGTACCACACTGAAACATTAAGTTAAACCTGGTCTTGATAAATATTTTTGAGGATAACGCATGTTAGGTCTGAGTTAGGTCTAGGATTTGCCCTCATCAGGATCATACTTTCGCATATTTCCTATACTTCATGGATAGATCCTGGGCTATTTTCTGGTTTGGATCACATAGTAATGTGGTACCACACTGAAACAGTCGATTAAAACAGGTTTTGATCAATATTTTAGAGGACAATGCAAGTTAGGTCTGGGATAGGTCTGGGATTTGCCCACATCAGGGTCATACTTTCGCATTTTTCACTTACTTGTTGAACAGATCCTGGGTTTTTTCTGGTTTGGATCGCGCAGTAATGTGGTACCACACTGAAACATTCAAATAAACCTGGTCTTGATAAATATTTTACAGGATAACGCATGTTAGGTTTGGGTTAGGTCTAGGATTTGCCCACTTCAGGCTCATACTTTCGCATATTTCTCATACTTCCTGGGCTGTTTCTGGATTGTATCACGTAGTAATGTGGTACCACGCTGAAACAGTCAATTAAACCTTGTTTCGATCAATATTTTAGAGGATAACGCAAGTTAGGTCTGGGATAGGTCTGGGATTCGCCCTCATCAGGCTCATACTTTCGCACACTTCACAGACTCGTTTAACAGATCCTGGGTTTTTTCTGGTTTGGTTCACGTAGTAATGCGGTACCACACTGAAACATTCAATTAAACCTGGTCTTGATCAATATTTTAGAGGATAACGCATGTTAGGTTTGGGTTAGGTCTAGGATTTGCCCACATCAGGCTCATACTTTCGCATTTTTCACATACTTCTTGAACAGATCCTGGCTTTTTCTGGTTTGGATCGCGCAGTAATGTGGTACCACACTGATTCAGCCCACTAAACCTGGTTTCGATCAATATTTTAGAGGATAACGAAAGTTATGTCTAGGTTAGGCCTGGGATTTGCCCTCATCAGACTCATGCTTTCGCATTTTTCACACACTTGTTGAACAGATCCTGGGATTTTTCTGGTATGGATCACGTAGTAATGTGGTACCATACTGAAACATTCAATTAAACCTTGTTTCGATCAATATTTTAGAGGATAACGCAAGTTAGGTCTGGGATAGGTCTGGGATTCGCCCTCATCAGGCTCATACTTTCGCACACTTCACAGACTCGTTTAACAGATCCTGGGTTTTTTCTGGTTTGGTTCACGTAGTAATGCGGTACAACACTGAAACAGTCAATTAAACCTGGTTTCGATAAATATTTTAGAGAATAATTCATGTTAGGTCTAGGTTAGGCGTGGGATTTGCCCTCATCAGGGTCATACTTTCGCAGTTCTAACATACATATTGACCTGATCGAGGGTTTTTTCTGCTTTGGATCACGTAGTAAAGTGGTACCACACTGAAACAGTCCACTAAACCTGGTTTGGATCAATATTTTAGAGGATAATGCATGTTAGGTCTAGGTTAGCCCTGAGATTTTCACTCATCAGACTCATACTTTCGCTTTCTTCAGATACTTGTTGAACAGATCCTGGGATTTTTCTGGTATGGATCACGTAGTAATGTGGTACCATACTGAAACATTCAGTTAAACCTGGTCTTGATAAATATTTTTGAGGATAACGCATGTTAGGACTGGGTTAGGTCTAGGATTTGCCCTCATCACGCTCATACTTTCGCATATTTCTCATACTTCATGGCTAGATCCTGGGCTATTTCTGGATTGGATCACGTAGTAATGTGGTACCACACTGAAACAGCCCACAAAACCTGGTTCCGATCAATATTTCAGAGGATAACGAAAGTTATGTCTAGGTTAGGCCTGGGATTTGCTCTCATCAGACTCATGCTTTCGCATCTTTCACATACTTGTGGAACAAATCCTGGGTTTTTTCTGGTATGGATCACGTAGTAATGTGGTACCACACTGAAACATTCAGTTAAACCTGGTCTTGATAAATATTTTTGAGGATAACGCATGTTAGGTCTGAGTTAGGTCTAGGATTTGCCCTCATCAGGATCATACTTTCGCATATTTCTTATACTTCATGGATAGATCCTGGGCTATTTTCTGGTTTGGATCACATAGTAATGTGGTACCACACTGAAACAGTCGATTAAAACAGGTTTTGATCAATATTTTAGAGGACAATGCAAGTTAGGTCTGGGATAGGTCTGGGATTTGCCCACATCAGGGTCATACTTTCGCATTTTTCACATACTTGTTGAACAGATCCTGGGTTTTTTCTGGTTTGGATCGCGCAGTAATGTGGTACCACACTGAAACATTCAAATAAACCTGGTCTTGATAAATATTTTAGAGGATAACGCATGTTAGGTTTGGGTTAGGTCTAGGATTTGCCCACATCAGGCTCATACTTTCGCATATTTCTCATACTTCCTGGGCTGTTTCTGGATTGTATCACGTAGTAATGTGGTACCACGCTGAAACAGTCAATTAAACCTTGTTTCGATCAATATTTTAGAGGATAACGCAAGTTAGGTTTGGGATAGGTCTGGGATTCGCCCTCATCAGGCTCATACTTTCGCACACTCCACAGACTCGTTTAACAGATCCTGGGTTTTTTCTGGTTTGGTTCACGTAGTAATGCGGTACCACACTGAAACATTCAATTAAACCTGGTCTTGATCAATATTTTAGAGGATAACGCATGTTAGGTTTGGGTTAGGTCTAGGATTTGCCCACATCAGGCTCATACTTTCGCATTTTTCACATACTTCTTGAACAGATCCTGGCTTTTTCTGGTTTGGATCGCGCAGTAATGTGGTACCACACTGAAACAGCCCACTAAACCTGGTTTCGATCAATATTTTAGAGGATAACGAAAGTTATGTCTAGGTTAGGCCTGGGATTTGCCCTCATCAGACTCATGCTTTCGCATTTTTCACATACTTGTTGAACAGATCCTGGGATTTTTCTGGTATGGATCACGTAGTAATGTGGTACCATACTGAAACATTCAGTTAAACCTGGTCTTGATAAATATTTTTGAGGATAACGCATGTTAGGTCTGGGTTAGGTCTAGGATTTGCCCTCATCAGGCTCATACTTTCGCATATTTCTCATACTTCATGGCTAGATCCTGGGCTATTTCTGGATTGGATCACGTAGTAATGTGGCACCACACTGAAACATTCAATGAAACCTGGTCTGGATAAATATTTTAGAGGATAACGCATCTTAGGTCTGTGTTAGGTCTAAGATTTGCCCTCCTCAGGCTCACAGTTTCGCGTTTTTCGCATACTTGTTGGACAGATCCTGGGTTTTCTCTGGTTTGGATCACGTAGTAATGAAGTACAACACTGAAACAGTCAATTAAACCTGGTTTCGATAAATATTTTAGAGAATAATTCATGTTAGGTCTAGGTTAGGCGTGGGATTTGCCCTCATCAGGGTCATACTTTCGCAGTTCTAACATACATATTGACCTGATCGAGTGTTTTTTCTGCTTTGGATCACGTAGTAAAGTGGTACCACACTGAAACAGTCCACTAAACCTGGTTTGGATCAATATTTTAGAGGATAATGCATGTTATGTCTAGGTTAGGCCTGGGATTTGCTCTCATCAGACACATGCTTTCGCATTTTTCACATACTTGTGGAACAAATCCTGGGTTTTTTCTGGTATGGATCACGTAGTAATGTGGTACCACACTGAAACATTCAGTTAAACCTGGTCTTGATAAATATTTTTGAGGATAACGCATGTTAGGTCTGAGTTAGGTCTAGGATTTGCCCTCATCAGGATCATACTTTCGCATATTTCTTATACTTCATGGATAGATCCTGGGCTATTTTCTGGTTTGGATCACATAGTAATGTGGTACCACACTGAAACAGTCGATTAAAACAGGTTTTGATCAATATTCACGAGGATAACGCATGTTAGGTCTAGGTAAGGCCTGGGATTTTCACTCATCAGACTCATTCTTTCGCATTCTTCACATACCTGTTGAACGGATCCTGGGTTTTTTTCTGGTTTGGATCACGTAGTAATGTGGGACCACACTGAAGCAATCAATTAAACCTGGTCTTGATAAATATTTTAGAGGATAACGCATGTTAGGTCTGGGTTAGGTCTAGGATTTGCTCTCGTCAGGCTCATACTTTCGCATATTTCTCATACTTGATGGCTAGATCCTGGGCTTTTTCTGGATTGCATCACGTAGTAATGAAGTACAACACTGAAACAATCAATTAAACCTGGTTTCCATCAATATCTTAGAGGACAACGCAAGTAAGGTCTGCGATAGGTCTGGGATTTGCTCTCATATGACTCATACGTTCGCGTTTTTCACATACTTGTTGAACGGATCCTGGGTTTTTTCTGGTTTGGATCACGTACTAATGTGGTACCACACTGAAACATTCAAATAAACCAGGTCTTGATAAATATTTTAGATGATAACACATGTTAGGTCTGGGTTAGGTCTAGGATTTGCCCTCATCAGGCTCATACTTTCGCATATTTCTCATACTTCATGGCTAGATCCTGGGCTATTTCTGGATTGGATCACGTAGTAATGTGGTACCACACTGAAACGGTCAATTAAACCTGGTTTCGATCAATATTTTAGAGAACAATGCAAGTTAGGTCTGGGATAGGTCTGGGATTTGCCCACATCAGGGTCATACTTTCGCATTTTTCACATACTTGTTGAACAGATCCTAGGTTTTTTCTGGTTTGGATCGCGCAGTAATGTGGTACCACACTGAAACATTCAAATAAACCTGGTCTTGATAAATATTTTAGAGGATAACGCATGTTAGGTTTGGGTTAGGTCTAGGATTTGCCCACATCAGGCTCATACTTTCGCATATTTCTCATACTTCCTGGGCTGTTTCTGGATTGTATCAGGTAGTAATGTGGTACCACGCTGAAACAGTCAATTAAACCTTGTTTCGATCAATATTTTAGAGGATAACGCAAGTTAGGTCTGGGATAGGTCTGGGATTCGCCCTCATCAGGCTCATACTTTCGCACACTTCACAGACTCGTTTAACAGATCCTGGGTTTTTTCTGGTTTGGTTCACGTAGTAATGCGGTACCACACTGAAACATTCAATTAAACCTGGTCTTGATCAATATTTTAGAGGATAACGCATGTTAGGTTTGGGTTAGGTCTAGGATTTGCCCACATCAGGCTCATACTTTCGCATTTTTCACATACTTCTTGAACAGATCCTGGCTTTTTCTGGTTTGGATCGCGCAGTAATGTGGTACCACACTGAAACAGCCCACTAAACCTGGTTTCGATCAATATTTTAGAGGATAACGAAAGTTATGTCTAGGTTAGGCCTGGGATTTGCCCTCATCAGACTCATGCTTTCGCATTTTTCACACACTTGTTGAACAGATCCTGGGATTTTTCTGGTATGGATCACGTAGTAATGTGGTACCATACTGAAACATTCAGTTAAACCTGGTCTTGATAAATATTTTTGAGGATAACGCATGTTAGGTCTGGGTTAGGTCTAGGATTTGCCCTCATCAGGCTCATACTTTCGCATATTTCTCATACTTCATTGCTGGATCCTGGGCTGTTACTGGTTTGGATCACGTAGTAATGTGGTACCACACTGAAACAGTCAATTAAACCTGGTTTCGATCAATATTTTAGAGAATAATTCATGTTAGGCCCGGGGTAGGTCTGGGATTTGCTCTCATCAGGCTCATGCTTTCGCATATTTCTCAAACTTGATGGCTAGATCCTGGGCTATTTCTGGATTGGATCACGTAGTAATGTGGTACCACACTGAAACGGTCAATTAAACCTGGTTTCGAACAATATTTTAGAGGACAATGCAAGTTAGGTCTGGGATAGGTCTGGGATTTGCCCACATCAGGGTCATACTTTCGCATTTTTCACATACTTGTTGAACAGATCCTGGGTTTTTTCTGGTTTGGATCGCGCAGTAATGTGGTACCACACTGAAACATTCAAATAAACCTGGTCTTGATAAATATTTTAGAGGATAACGCATGTTAGGTTTGGGTTAGGTCTAGGATTTGCCCACATCAGGCTCATACTTTCGCATATTTCTCATACTTCCTGGGCTTTTTCTGGATTGCATCACGTAGTAATGAAGTACAACACTGAAACAGTCAATTAAACCTGGTTTCGATAAATATTTTAGAGAATAATTCATGTTAGGTCTAGGTTAGGCGTGGGATTTGCCCTCATCAGGGTCATACTTTCGCAGTTCTAACATACATATTGACCTGATCGAGGGTTTTTTCTGCTTTGGATCACGTAGTAAAGTGGTACCACACTGGAACAGTCCACTAAACCTGGTTTGGATCTATATTTTAGAGGATAATGCATGTTAGGTCTAGGTTAGCCCTGAGATTTTCACTCATCAGACTCATACTTTCGCTTTCTTCAGATACTTGTTGAACAGATCCTGGGATTTTTCTGGTATGGATCACGTAGTAATGTGGTACCATACTGAAACATTCAGTTAAACCTGGTCTTGATAAATATTTTTGAGGATAACGCATGTTAGGTCTGGGTTAGGTCTAGGATTTGCCCTCATCACGCTCATACTTTCGCATATTTCTCATACTTCATGGCTAGATCCTGGGCTATTTCTGGATTGGATCACGTAGTAATGTGGTACCACACTGAAACAGCCCACAAAACCCGGTTCCGATCAATATTTCAGAGGATAACGAAAGTTATGTCTAGGTTAGGCCTGGGATTTGCTCTCATCAGACTCATGCTTTCGCATTTTTCACATACTTGTGGAACAAATCCTGGGTTTTTTCTGGTATGGATCACGTAGTAATGTGGTACCACACTGAAACATTCAGTTAAACCTGGTCTTGATAAATATTTTAGAGGATAACGCATGTTAGGTCTGGGTTAGGTCTAGGATTTGCTCTCGTCAGGCTCATACTTTCGCATATTTCTCATACTTCATGGCTAGATCCTGGGCTATTTCTGGATTGGATCACGTAGTAATGTGGTACCACACTGAAACGGTCAATTAAACCTGGTTTCGATCTATATTTTAGAGGACAATGCAAGTTAGGTCTGGGATAGGTCACGGATTTGCCCACATCAGGGTCATACTTTCGCATTTTTCACATACTTGTTGAACAGATCCTGAGTTTTTTCTGGTTTGGATCGCGCAGTAATGTGGTACCACACTGAAACATTCAAATAAACCTGGTCTTGATAAATATTTTAGAGGATAACGCATGTTAGGTTTGGGTTAGGTCTAGGATTTGCCCACATCAGGCTCATACTTTCGCATATTTCTCATACTTCCTGGGCTGTTTCTGGATTGTATCACGTAGTAATGTGGTACCACGCTGAAACAGTCAATTAAACCTTGTTTCGATCAATATTTTAGAGGATAACGCAAGTTAGGTCTGGGATAGGTCTGGGATTCGCCCTCATCAGGCTCATACTTTCGCACACTTCACAGACTCGTTTAACAGATCCTGGGTTTTTTCTCGTTTGGTTCACGTAGCAATGCGGTACCACACTGAAACATTCAATTAAACCTGGTCTTGATCAATATTTTAGAGGATAACGCATGTTAGGTTTGGGTTAGGTCTAGGATTTGCCCACATCAGGCTCATACTTTGGCATATTTCTCATACTTCATGGCTAGATCCTGGGCTATTTCTGGATTGGATCACGTAGTAATGTGGTACCACACTGAAACATTCAATGAAACCTGGTCTGGATAAATATTTTAGAGGATAACGCATCTTAGGTCTGTGTTAGGTCTAAGATTTGCCCTCCTCAGGCTCACAGTTTCGCGTTTTTCGCAGACTTGTTGAACAGATCCTGGGTTTTCTCTGGTTTGGATCACGAAGTAGTGAGGTACCACACTGAAACAGTCCATTAGACCTGGTTTCGCTCAATATCTAAGAAGATAACGCATGTTAGGTCTAGGTTAGGCCTGGGATTTGCCCTCATCAGGGTCATACTTTCGCAGTTTTAACATGCATGTTGACCTGATCGAGGGTTTTTTCTGCTTTGGATCACGCAGTAAAGTGGTACCACACTAAAACAGTCAATTAAACCTGGTTTCGATCAATATTTTAGAGGATAACGCAAGTTAGGCCTGGGATAGGTCTAGGATTTGCCCTCATCAGGCTCATTCTTTCGCATATTTCTCATACTTGATGGCTAGATCCTGGGCTTTTTCTGGATTGCATCACGTAGTAATGAAGTACAACACTGAAACAGTCAATTAAACCTGGTTTCCATCAATATCTTAGAGGACAACGCAAGTTAGGTCTGCGATAGGTCTGGGATTTGCCCTCATCAGACTCATACGTTCGCGTTTTTCACATACTTGTTGAACGGATCCTGGGTTTTTTCTGGTTTGGATCACGTAGTAATGTGGTACCACACTGAAACATTCAAATAAACCAGGTCTTGATAAATATTTTAGATGATAACACATGTTAGGTCTGGGTTAGGTCTAGGATTTGCCCTCATCAGGCTCATACTTTCGCATATTTCTCCTACTTGATGGCTAGATCCTGGGCTTTTTCTGGATTGCATCACGTAGTAATGAAGTACAACACTGAAACAGTCAATAAAACCTGGTTTCCATCAAGATCATAGAGGACAACGCAAGTTAGGTCTGCGATAGGTCTCGGATTTGCCCTCATCAGACTCATACGTTCGCGTTTTTCACATACTTGTTGAACGGATCCTGGGTTTTTTCTGGTTTGGATCACGTAGTAATGTGGTACCACACTGAAACATTCAAATAAACCAGGTCTTGATAAATATTTTAGATGATAACACATGTTAGGTCTGTGTTAGGTCTAGGATTTGCCCTCATCAGGCTCATACTTTCGCATATTTCTCATACTTCATGGCTAGATCCTGGGCTATTTCTGGTTTGGATCGCGCAGTAATGTGGTACCACACTGAAACAGCCCACTGAACCTGGTTTCGATCAATATTTTAGAGGATAACGAAAGTTATGTCTAGGTTAGGCCTGGGATTTGCTCTCATCAGACTCATGTTTTCGCATTTTTCACATACTTGTTGAACAGATCCTGGGTTTTTTCTGGTTTGGATCACGTAGTAATGTGGTACCACACTGAAACATTCAGTTAAACCTGGTCTTGATAAACATTTTTGAGGATAACGCATATTAGGTCTGGGTTAGGTCTAGGATTTGCCCTCATCAGGCTCATACTTTCGCATATTTCTTATACTTCATGGATAGATCCTGGGCTATTTTCTGGTTTGGATCACATAGTAATGTGGTATCACACTGAAACAGTCGATTAAACCAGGTTTCGATCAATATTTTTGAGGATAACGCATGTTAGGTCTAGGTTAGGCCTGGGATTTTCACTCATCAGACCCATTC
Organism: Colletes latitarsis; assembly: GCF_051014445.1. NCBI lineage: Eukaryota > Metazoa > Arthropoda > Insecta > Hymenoptera > Colletidae > Colletes > Colletes latitarsis. The sequence continues at coordinate 24,601,201 of NW_027488366.1, read as the reverse complement.
TTTCGCATACTTCACATACTTGTTGAACGGATCCTGGGTTTTTTCTGGTTTGGATCACGTAGTAATGTGGGACCACACTGAAACAGTCCACTAAACTTGGTTTCCATCAATATCTTAGAGGACAACGCAAGTTAGGTCTGGGATAGGTCTGGGATTTGCACTCATCAGACTCATACTTTCGCATTCTTCAGATACTTGTTGAACAGATCCTGGGATTTTTCTGTTTTGGATCGCGCAGTAATGTGGTACCACACTGAAACATTCAAATAAACCTGGTCTTGATAAATATTTTAGAGGATAACGCATGTTAGGTTTGGGTTAGGTCTAGGATTTGCCCACATCAGGCTCATACTTTCGCATATTTCTCATACTTCCTGGGCTGTTTCTGGATTGTATCACGTAGTAATGTGGTACCACGCTGAAACAGTCAATTAAACCTTGTTTCGATCAATATTTTAGAGGATAACGCAAGTTAGGTCTGGGATAGGTCTGGGATTCGCCCTCATCAGGCTCATACTTTCGCACACTTCACAGACTCGTTTAACAGATCCTGGGTTTTTTCTCGTTTGGTTCACGTAGCAATGCGGTACCACACTGAAACATTCAATTAAACCTGGTCTTGATCAATATTTTAGAGGATAACGCATGTTAGGTTTGGGTTAGGTCTAGGATTTGCCCACATCAGGCTCATACTTTGGCATATTTCTCATACTTCATGGCTAGATCCTGGGCTATTTCTGGATTGGATCACGTAGTAATGTGGTACCACACTGAAACATTCAATGAAACCTGGTCTGGATAAATATTTTAGAGGATAACGCATCTTAGGTCTGTGTTAGGTCTAAGATTTGCCCTCCTCAGGCTCACAGTTTCGCGTTTTTCGCATACTTGTTGAACAGATCCTGGGTTTTCTCTGGTTTGGATCACGAAGTAGTGAGGTACCACACTGAAACAGTCCATTAGACCTGGTTTCGCTCAATATCTAAGAAGATAACGCATGTTAGGTCTAGGTTAGGCCTGGGATTTGCCCTCATCAGGGTCATACTTTCGCAGTTTTAACATGCATGTTGACCTGATCGAGGGTTTTTTCTGCTTTGGATCACGCAGTAAAGTGGTACCACACTAAAACAGTCAATTAAACCTGGTTTCGATCAATATTTTAGAGGATAACGCAAGTTAGGCCTGGGATAGGTCTAGGATTTGCCCTCATCAGGCTCATTCTTTCGCATATTTCTCATACTTGATGGCTAGATCCTGGGCTTTTTCTGGATTGCATCACGTAGTAATGAAGTACAACACTGAAACAGTCAATTAAACCTGGTTTCCATCAATATCTTAGAGGACAACGCAAGTTAGGTCTGCGATAGGTCTGGGATTTGCCCTCATCAGACTCATACGTTCGCGTTTTTCACATACTTGTTGAACGGATCCTGGGTTTTTTCTGGTTTGGATCACGTAGTAATGTGGTACCACACTGAAACATTCAAATAAACCAGGTCTTGATAAATATTTTAGATGATAACACATGTTAGGTCTGGGTTAGGTCTAGGATTTGCCCTCATCAGGCTCATACTTTCGCATATTTCTCCTACTTGATGGCTAGATCCTGGGCTTTTTCTGGATTGCATCACGTAGTAATGAAGTACAACACTGAAACAGTCAATAAAACCTGGTTTCCATCAAGATCATAGAGGACAACGCAAGTTAGGTCTGCGATAGGTCTCGGATTTGCCCTCATCAGACTCATACGTTCGCGTTTTTCACATACTTGTTGAACGGATCCTGGGTTTTTTCTGGTTTGGATCACGTAGTAATGTGGTACCACACTGAAACATTCAAATAAACCAGGTCTTGATAAATATTTTAGATGATAACACATGTTAGGTCTGTGTTAGGTCTAGGATTTGCCCTCATCAGGCTCATACTTTCGCATATTTCTCATACTTCATGGCTAGATCCTGGGCTATTTCTGGTTTGGATCGCGCAGTAATGTGGTACCACACTGAAACAGCCCACTGAACCTGGTTTCGATCAATATTTTAGAGGATAACGAAAGTTATGTCTAGGTTAGGCCTGGGATTTGCTCTCATCAGACTCATGTTTTCGCATTTTTCACATACTTGTTGAACAGATCCTGGGTTTTTTCTGGTTTGGATCACGTAGTAATGTGGTACCACACTGAAACATTCAGTTAAACCTGGTCTTGATAAACATTTTTGAGGATAACGCATATTAGGTCTGGGTTAGGTCTAGGATTTGCCCTCATCAGGCTCATACTTTCGCATATTTCTTATACTTCATGGATAGATCCTGGGCTATTTTCTGGTTTGGATCACATAGTAATGTGGTATCACACTGAAACAGTCGATTAAACCAGGTTTCGATCAATATTTTTGAGGATAACGCATGTTAGGTCTAGGTTAGGCCTGGGATTTTCACTCATCAGACCCATTCTTTCGCATACTTCACATACTTGTTGAACGGATCCTGGGTTTTTTCTGGTTTGGATCACGTAGTAATGTGGGACCACACTGAAACAGTCCACTAAACTTGGTTTCCATCAATATCTTAGAGGACAACGCAAGTTAGGTCTGGGATAGGTCTGGGATTTGCACTCATCAGACTCATACTTTCGCATTCTTCAGATACTTGTTGAACAGATCCTGGGATTTTTCTGGTATGGATCACGTAGTAACGTGGTACCATACTGAAACATTCAGTTAAACCTGGTCTTGATAAATATTTTAGAGGATAACGCATGTTAGGTCTGGGTTAGGTCCAGGATTTGCCCTCATCACGCTCATACTTTCGCATATTTCTCATACTTGATGGCTATATCCAGGGCTTTTTCTGGATTCCATCACGTAGTAATGAAGTACAACACTGAAACAGTCAATTAAACCTGGTTTCGATTAATATTTTAGAGAATAATTCATGTTAGGCCTAGGTTAGGCCTGGGATTTGCCCTCATCAGGGTCATACTTTCGCAGTTCTAACATACGTGTTGACCTGATCGAGGGTTGTTTCTGCTTTGGATCACGTAGTAAAGTGGTACCACACTGAAACAGTCCACTAAACTTGGTTTCCATCAATATCTTAGAGGACAACGCAAGTTAGGTCTGGGATAGGTCTGGGATTTGCACTCATCAGACTCATACTTTCGCATTCTTCAGATACTTGTTGAACAGATCCTGGGATTTTTCTGGTATGGATCACGTAGTAACGTGGTACCATACTGAAACATTCAGTTAAACCTGGTCTTGATAAATATTTTTGAGGATAACGCATGTTAGGTCTGGTTTAGGTCTAGGATTTGCCCTCACCACGCTCATACTTTCGCATATTTCTCATACTTCATGGCTAGATCCAGGGCTTTTTCTGGATTGCATCACGTAGTAATGAAGTACAACACTGAAACAGTCAATTAAACCTGGTTTCGATAAATATTTTAGAGAATAATTCATGTTAGGCCTAGGTTAGGCCTGGGATTTGCCCTCATCAGGGTCATACTTTCGCAGTTCTAACATACGTGTTGACCTGATCGAGGGTTTTTTCTGCTTTGGATCACGTAGTAAAGTGGTACCACACTGAAACAGTACACTAAACCTTGTTTGGATCAATATTTTAGAGGATTATGCATGTTAGGTCTAGGTTAGCCCTGAGATTTTCACTCATCAGACTCATACTTTCGCATTCTTCAGATACTTGTTGAACGGATCCTGGGTTTTTTCTGGTTTGGATCACGTAGTAATGTGGGACCACACTGAAACAATCAATTAAACCTGGTCTTGATAAATATTTTAGAGGATAACGCATGTTAGGTCTGGGTTAGGTCTAGGATTTGCCCTCATCAGGCTCATACTTTCGCATATTTCTCATACTTCATGGCTAGATCCTGGGCTATTTCTGGATTGGATCACGTAGTAATGTGGTACCACACTGAAACAGTCGATTAAACCAGGTTTCGATCAATATTTTTGAGGATAACGCATGTTAGGTCTAGGTTAGGCCTGGGATTTTCACTCATCAGACTCATACTTTCGCATTCTTCACATACTTGTTGAACGGATCTTGGGTATTTTCTGGTGTGGATCACGTAGTAATGTGGTACCACACTGATACAATCAATTAAACCTGGTCTTGATAAATATTTTAGAGGATACCGCATGTTAGGTCTGGGTTAGGTCTAGGATTTGCCCTCATCAGGCTCATACTTCCGCATATTTCTCATACTTCATGGCTGGATCCTGGGCTGTTACTGGTTTGGATCACGTAGTAATGTGGTACCACACTGAAACAGTCAATTAAACCTGGTTTCGATCAATATTTTAGAGAATAATTCATGTTAGGTCTGCGTTAGGTCTGGGATTTGCTCTCATCAGGCTCATTCATTCGCATATTTCTCATACTTGATGGCTAGATCCTGGGCTTTTTCTGGATTGCATCACGTAGTAATGAAGTACAACACTGAAACAGTCAATTAAACCTGGTTTCGATAAATATTTTAGAGAATAATTCATGTTAGGTCTAGGTTAGGCGTGGGATTTGCCCTCATCAGGGTCATCCTTTCGCAGTTCTAACATACATGTTGACCTGATCGAGGGTTTTTTCTGCTTTGGATCACGTAGTAAAGTGGTACCACACTGAAACAGTCCACTAAACCTGGTTTGGATCAATATTTTAGAGGATAATGCATGTTAGGTCTAAGTTAGCCCTGAGATTTTCACTCATCAGACTCATACTTTCGCATTCTTCAGATACTTGTTGAACAGATCCTGGGTTTTTTCTGGTATGGTTCACGTAGTAATGTGGTACCACACTGAAACAATCAATTAAACCAGGTCTTGATAAATATTTTAGATGATAACGCATGTTAGGTTTGGGTTAGGTCTAGGATTTGCCCACATCAGGCTCATACTTTCGCATTCTTCAGATACCTGTTGAACGGAGCCTGGGTTTTTTCTGGTATGGTTCACGTAGTAATGTGGTACCATACTGAAACATTCAGTTAAACCTGGTCTTGATAAATATTTTTGAGGATAACGCATGTTAGGTCTGGGTTAGGCCTGGGATTTGCCCTCATCAGGGTCATACTTTCGCAGTTCTCACATACACGTTGACCTGATCGAGGGTTTTTTCTGCTTTGGATCACGTAGTAATGTGGTACCACACTGAAACAGTCAATTAAACATGGTTTCGATCAATATTTTAGAGGTCAATGCAAGTTAGGTCCGGGATAGGTCTGGGATTTGCCCACATCAGGGTCATACTTTCGCATTTTTCACATACTTGTTGATCAGATCCTGGGTTTTTTCTGGTATGGATCACGTAGTAATGTGGTACCACACTGACACATTCAGTTAAACCTGGTCTTGATAAATATTTTTGAGGATAACGCATGTTAGGTCTGGGTTAGGTCTAGGATTTGCCCTCATCAGGCTCATACTTTCGCATATTTCTTATACTTCATGGATAGATCCTGGGCTATTTTCTGGTTTGGATCACATAGTAATGTGGTACCACACTGAAACAGTCGATTAAACCAGGTTTCGATCAATATTCTTGAGGATAACGCATGTTAGGTCTAGGTAAGGCCTGGGATTTTCACTCATCAGACTCATTCTTTCGCATTCTTCACATACCTGTTGAACGGATCCTGGGTTTTTTCTGGTTTGGATCACGTAGTAATGTGGGACCACACCGAAACAATCAATTAAACCTGGTCTTGATAAATATTTTAGAGGATAACGCATGTTAGGTCTGGGTTAGGTCTAGGATTTGCTCTCGTCAGGCTCATACTTTCGCATATTTCTCAAACTTGATGGCTAGATCCTGGGCTTTTTCTGGATTGCATCACGTAGTAATGAAGTACAACACTGAAACAGTCAATTAAACCTGGTTTCGATAAATATTTTAGAGAATAATTCATGTTAGGCCTAGGTTAGGCCTGGGATTTGCCCTCATCAGGGTCATACTTTCGCAGTTCTAACATACGTGTTGACCTGATCGAGGGTTTTTTCTGCTTTGGATCACGTAGTAAAGTGGTAACACACTGAAACAGTCCACTAAACCTGGTTTGGATCAATATTTTAGAGGATAATGCATGTTAGGTCTAGGTTAGCCCTGAGATTTTCACTCATCAGACTCATACTTTCGCATTCTTCAGATACCTGTTGAACGGATCCTGGGTTTTTTCTGGTCTGGTTCACGTAGTAATGTGGTACCACACTGAAACATTCACTTAAACCTGGTCTTGATAAATATTAAAGAGGATAACGCATGTTAGGTCTGGGTTAGGTCTAGGATTTGCCCTCATCATGCTCCTCCTTTCGCATATTTCTCATACTTCATGGCTGGATCCTGGGCTATTTCTGGATTGGATCACATAGTAATGTGGTACCACACTGAAACAGTCAATTAAACCTGGTTTTGATCAATATTTTAGAGAATAATTCATGTTAGGTCTAGGTTCGGTCAGGGATTTGCTCTCATCAGGCACATTCTTTCGCATATTTCTCATACTTGATGGCTAGATACTGGGCATTTTCTGGATTGCTTCACGTAGTAATGAAGCACAACACTGAAACAGTCAATTAAACCAGGTTTCGATCAATATTTTAGAGAATAATTCATGTTAGGTCTAGGTTAGGTCTGGGATTTGCTCCCATCAGGCTCATTCTTTCGCATATTTGTCATACTTGATGGCTAGATCCTGGGCTTTTTCTGGATTGCATCACGTAGTAATGAAGTACAACACTGAAACAGTCAATTAAACCTGGTTTCGATAAATATTTTAGAGAATAATTCATGTTAGGCCTAGGTTAGGCCTGGGATTTGCCCTCATCAGGGTCATACTTTCGCAGTTCTAACATACGTGTTGACCTGATCGAGGGTTTTTTCTGCTTTGGATCACGTAGTAAAGTGGTACCACACTGAAACAGTACACTAAACCTTGTTTGGATCAATATTTTAGAGGATTATGCATGTTAGGTCTAGGTTAGCCCTGAGATTTTCACTCATCAGACTCATACTTTCGCATTCTTCAGATACTTGTTGAACGGATCCTGGGTTTTTTCTGGTTTGGATCACGTAGTAATGTGGGACCACACTGAAACAATCAATTAAACCTGGTCTTGATAAATATTTTAGAGGATAACGCATGTTAGGTCTGGGTTAGGTCTAGGATTTGCCCTCATCAGGCTCATACTTTCGCATATTTCTCATACTTCATGGCTAGATCCTGGGCTATTTCTGGATTGGATCACGTAGTAATGTGGTACCACACTGAAACAGTCGATTAAACCAGGTTTCGATCAATATTTTTGAGGATAACGCATGTTAGGTCTAGGTGAGGCCTGGGATTTTCACTCATCAGACTCATTCTTTCGCATTCCTCACATACTTGTTGAACGGATCCTGGGTTTTTTCTGGTTTGGATCACGTAGTAATGTGGGACCACACTGAAACAATCAATTAAACCTGGTCTTGATAAATATTTTAGAGGATAACGCATGTTAGGTCTGGGTTAGGTCTAGGATTTGCTCTCGTTAGGCTCATACTTTCGCATATTTCTCATACTTGATGGCTAGATCCTGGGCTATTTTCTGGTTTGGATCACATAGTAATGTGGTACCCCACTGAAACAGCCGATTAAAACAGGTTTTGATCAATATTCACGAGGATAACGCATGTTAGGTCTAGGTAAGGCCTGGGATTTTCACTCATCAGGGTCATACTTTCACAGTTTTAACATGCATGTTGACCTGATCGAGGGTTTTTTCTGCTTTGGATCACGCAGTAAAGTGGTACCACACTAAAACAGTCAATTAAACCTGGTTTCGATCAATATTTTAGAGGATAACGCAAGTTAGGCCTGGGATAGGTCTAGGATTTGCCCTCATCAGGCTCATTCTTTCGCATATTTCTCATACTTGATGGCTAGATCCTGGGCATCTTCTGGATTGCATCACGTAGTATAATGGTACCACACTGAAACAGTCGATTAAACCAGGTTTCGATCAATATTTTTGAGGATAACGCATGTTAGGTCTAGGTTAGGCCTGGGATTTTCACTCATCAGACTCATACTTTCGCATTCTTCACATACTTGTTGAACGGATCTTGGGTATTTTCTGGTGTGGATCACGTAGTAATGTGGTACCACACTGATACAATCAATTAAACCTGGTCTTGATAAATATTTTAGAGGATAACGCATGTTAGGTCTGGGTTAGGTCTAGGATTTGCCCTCATCAGGCTCATACTTCCGCATATTTCTCATACTTCATGGCTGGATCCTGGGCTGTTACTGGTTTGGATCACGTAGTAATGTGGTACCACACTGAAACAGTCAATTAAACCTGGTTTCGATCAATATTTTAGAGAATAATTCATGTTAGGTCTGCGTTAGGTCTGGGATTTGCTCTCATCAGGCTCATTCATTCGCATATTTCTCATACTTGATGGCTAGATCCTGGGCTTTTTCTGGATTGCATCACGTAGTAATGAAGTACAACACTGAAACAGTCAATTAAACCTGGTTTCGATAAATATTTTAGAGAATAATTCATGTTAGGTCTAGGTTAGGCGTGGGATTTGCCCTCATCAGGGTCATCCTTTCGCAGTTCTAACATACATGTTGACCTGATCGAGGGTTTTTTCTGCTTTGGATCACGTAGTAAAGTGGTACCACACTGAAACAGTCCACTAAACCTGGTTTGGATCAATATTTTAGAGGATAATGCATGTTAGGTCTAAGTTAGCCCTGAGATTTTCACTCATCAGACTCATACTTTCGCATTCTTCAGATACTTGTTGAACAGATCCTGGGTTTTTTCTGGTATGGTTCACGTAGTAATGTGGTACCACACTGAAACAATCAATTGAACCAGGTCTTGATAAATATTTTAGATGATAACGCATGTTAGGTTTGGGTTAGGTCTAGGATTTGCCCACATCAGGCTCATACTTTCGCATTCTTCAGATACCTGTTGAACGGATCCTGGGTTTTTTCTGGTATGGTTCACGTAGTAATGTGGTACCATACTGAAACATTCAGTTAAACCTGGTCTTGATAAATATTTTTGAGGATAACGCATGTTAGGTCTGGGTTAGGCCTGGGATTTGCCCTCATCAGGGTCATACTTTCGCAGTTCTCACATACACGTTGACCTGATCGAGGGTTTTTTCTGCTTTGGATCACGTAGTAATGTGGTACCACACTGAAACAGTCAATTAAACATGGTTTCGATCAATATTTTAGAGGTCAATGCAAGTTAGGTCCGGGATAGGTCTGGGATTTGCCCACATCAGGGTCATACTTTCGCATTTTTCACATACTTGTTGATCAGATCCTGGGTTTTTTCTGGTATGGATCACGTAGTAATGTGGTACCACACTGACACATTCAGTTAAACCTGGTCTTGATAAATATTTTTGAGGATAACGCATGTTAGGTCTGGGTTAGGTCTAGGATTTGCCCTCATCAGGCTCATACTTTCGCATATTTCTTATACTTCATGGATAGATCCTGGGCTATTTTCTGGTTTGGATCACATAGTAATGTGGTACCACACTGAAACAGTCGATTAAACCAGGTTTCGATCAATATTCTTGAGGATAACGCATGTTAGGTCTAGGTAAGGCCTGGGATTTTCACTCATCAGACTCATTCTTTCGCATTCTTCACATACCTGTTGAACGGATCCTGGGTTTTTTCTGGTTTGGATCACGTAGTAATGTGGGACCACACTGAAACAATCAATTAAACCTGGTCTTGATAAATATTTTAGAGGAGAACGCATGTTAGGTCTGGGTTAGGTCTAGGATTTGCTCTCGTCAGGCTCATACTTTCGCATATTTCTCAAACTTGATGGCTAGATCCTGGGCTTTTTCTGGATTGCATCACGTAGTAATGAAGTACAACACTGAAACAGTCAATTAAACCGGGTTTCCATCAATATCTTAGAGGACAACGCAAGTTAGGTCTGGGATAGATCTGGGATTTGCCCTCATCAGACTCATACGTTTCGTTTTTCACATACTTGTTGAACGGATCCTGGGTTTTTTCTGGTTTGGATCACGTAGTAATGTGGTACCACACTGAAACATTCAAATAAACCTGGTCTTGATAAATATTTTAGAGGATAACGCATGTTAGGTTTGGGTTAGGTCTAGGATTCGCCCACATCAGGCTCATACTTTCGCATTTTTCACAGACTTGTTGAACAGATCCTGGGATTTTTCTGGTATGGATCACGTAGTAATGTGGTACCATACTGAAACATTCAGTTAAACCTGGTCTTGATAAATATTTTTGAGGATAACGCATGTTAGGTCTGGGTTAGGTCTAGGATTTGCCCTCATCACGCTCATACTTTCCAATATTTCTCATACTTCATGGCTAGATCCAGGGCTTTTTCTGGATTGCATCACGTAGTAATGAAGTACAACACTGAAACAGTCAATTAAACCTGGTTTCGATAAATATTTTAGAGAATAATTCATGTTAGGCCTAGGTTAGGCCTGGGATTTGCCCTCATCAGGGTCATACTTTCGCAGTTCTAACATACGTGTTGACCTGATCGAGGGTTTTTTCTGCTTTGGATCACGTAGTAAAGTGGTAACACACTGAAACAGTCCACTAAACCTGGTTTGGATCAATATTTTAGAGGATAATGCATGTTAGGTCTAGGTTAGCCCTGAGATTTTCACTCATCAGACTCATACTTTCGCATTCTTCAGATACCTGTTGAACGGATCCTCGGTTTTTTCTGGTCTGGTTCACGTAGTAATGTGGTACCACACTGAAACATTCACTTAAACCTGGTCTTGATAAATATTAAAGAGGATAACGCATGTTAGGTCTGGGTTAGGTCTAGGATTTGCCCTCATCAGGCTCCTCCTTTCGCATATTTCTCATACTTCATGGCTGGATCCTGGGCTATTTCTGGATTGGATCACATAGTAATGTGGTACCACACTGAAACAGTCAATTAAACCTGGTTTTGATCAATATTTTAGAGAATAATTCATGTTAGGTCTAGGTTCGGTCAGGGATTTGCTCTCATCAGGCACATTCTTTCGCATATTTCTCATACTTGATGGCTAGATACTGGGCATTTTCTGGATTGCTTCACGTAGTAATGAAGCACAACACTGAAACAGTCAATTAAACCAGGTTTCGATCAATGTTTTAGAGAATAATTCATGTTAGGTCTAGGTTAGGTCTGGGATTTGCTCCCATCAGGCTCATTCTTTCGCATATTTGTCATACTTGATGGCTAGATCCTGGGCTTTTTCTGGATTGCATCACGTAGTAATGAAGTACAACACTGAAACAGTCAATTAAACCTAGTTTCCATCAATATCTTAGAGGACAACGCAAGTTAGGTCTGGGATAGGTCTGGGATTTGCCCACATCAGGCTCATACTTTCGCGTTTTTCACAGACTTGTTGAACAGATCCTGGGATTTTTCTCGTATGGATCACGTAGTAATGTGGTACCATACTGAAACATTCAGTTAAACCTGGTCTTGATAAATATTTTTGAGGATAACGCATGTTAGGTCTGGGTTAGGTCTAGGATTTGCCCTCATCACGCTGATACTTTCGCATATTTCTCATACTTCATGGCTAGATCCTGGGCATTTTCTGGATTGCTTCACGTAGTAATGAAGCACAACACTGAAACAGTCAATTAAACCAGGTTTCGATCAATATTTTAGAGAATAATTCATGTTAGGTCTAGGTTAGGTCTGGGATTTGCACCCATCAGGCTCATTCTTTCGCATATTTGTCATACTTGATGGCTAGATCCTGGGCTTTTTCTGGATTGCATCACGTAGTAATGAAGTACAACACTGAAACAGTCAATTAAACCTAGTTTCCATCAATATCTTAGAGGACAACGCAAGTTAGGTCTGGGATAGGTCTGGGATTTGCCCACATCAGGCTCATACTTTCGCATATTTCTCATACTTCGTGGCTAGATCCTGGGCTATTTCTGGATTGGATCACGTAGTAATGTGGTACCACACTGAAACCGTCAATTAAACCTGGTTACGATCAATATTTTAGAGGACAATGCAAGTTAGGTCTGGGATAGGTCTGGGATTTGCCCACATCAGACTCATACTTTCGCGTTTTTCACATACTTGTTGAACAGATCCTGGCTTTTTTCTAGATTGGGTCACGTAGTAGTGTGGTACCACACTGAAACAGTCGATTAAACCTGGTTTCGATCAATATTTTTGAGGATAACGCATGTTAGGTCTAGGTTAGGCCGGGGATTTTCACTCATCAGACTCATACTTTCGCATTCTTCACATACTTGTAGAGCGGATCCTGGGTTTTTACCGGTTTGGATCACGTAGTAATGTGGTACCACACTGAAACATTCAATTAAACCTGGTTTCGATCAATATTTTAGAGAATAATTCATGTTAGGTCTAGGTTAGGTCTGGGATTTGCTCTCATCAGGCTCATTCTTTCGCATATTTGTCATACTTGATGGCTAGATCCTGGGCTTTTTCTGGATTGCATCACGTAGTAATGAAGTACAACACTGAAACACTCTATTAAACCTGGTTTCGATCAATATTTTAGAGAATAATTCATGTTAGGTTTAGGTTAGGTCTGGGTTAGGTCTGGGATTTGCCCTCATCAGGCTCATACTTTCCGCGTTTTTCACATGCTTGTTGAACAGATCCTGGGTTTTTTCTGGTTTGGATCACGTAGTAATGTGGGACCACATTGAAACAGTCAATTAAACCTGGTTTCGATCAATATTTTAGAGGATAATTCATGTTAGGTCTAGGTTAGGTCTGGGATTTGCTCTCATCAGGCTCATTCTTTCGCATATTTGTCATACTTGATGGCTAGATCCTGGGCTTTTTCTGGATTGCATCACGTAGTAATGAAGTACAACACTGAAACAGTCAATTAAACCCAGTTTCCATCAATATCTTAGAGGACAACGCAAGTTAGGTCTGGGATAGGTCTGGGATTTGCCCACATCAGGCTCATACTTTCGCGTTTTTCACATACTTGTTGAACAGGTCCTGGGTTTTTTCTGGTTTGGATCACGTAGTAGAGGGTACCACACTGAAACAATCAATTGAACCTGGTCTTGATAAATATTTTAGAGGATAATGCATGTTAGGTCTGGGATAGGTCTGGGATTTGCCCTCATCAGACTCATACTTTCGCACACTTCACATACTCGTTGAACAGATCCTGGGTTATTTTCTGGTTTGGATCACGTAGTAGTGTGGTACCACAATGAAACAGTCCATTAAACCTGGTTTGGATCAATATTTTAGAGCATAACGCATGTTAGGTCTAGGTTAGGTCTGGGATTTTCACTCATCAGACTCATACTTTCGCATTCTTCACATACTTGTTGAACGGATCCTGGGTTTTTTCTGGTTTGGATCACGTAGTAATGTGGGTCCACATTGAAACAGTCAATTAAACCTGGTCTTGATAAATACTTTAGAGGATTACGCATGTTATGTCTAGGTTAGGCCTGGGATTAGCCCTCATCAGACTCATACTTTCGCATACTTCACATACTTGTTGAACGGATCCTGCGTTTTTACTGGATTGGTTCACGTAGTAATGGGGTACCACACTGAAACATTCAATTAAACCTGGTCTTGATAAATATTTTAGTGGATAACGCATGTTAGGTCTGGGATAGGTCTGGGATTTGCCCTCATCAGGCTCATACTTTCCGCGTTTTTCACATGCTTGTTGAACAGATCCTGGGTTTTTTCTGGTTTTGATCACGTAGTAGCGTGTGACCACACTGAAACAATAAATTAAACCTGGTCTTGATAAATATTTTAGAGGATAACGCATGTTAGGTCTGGGATAGGTCTGGGATTTGCCCTCATCAGACTCATACTTTCGCGCACTACACATACTCGTTGAACAGATCCTGGGTTATTTTCTGGTTTGGATCACATAGTAATGTGATACCACACTGAAACGGTCGATTAAACCAGGTTTCGATCAATATTTTTGAGGATAACGCATGTTAGGTCTAGGTTAGGCCTGGGATTTTCACTCATCAGACTCATACTTTCGCATTCTTCACATACTTGTTGTACGGATCCTGGGTCTTTCTGGTTTGGATCACGTATTAATGTGGAACCACACTGAAACAGTCAATTAAACCTGGTTTCGATCAATATTTTTGAGAACAATTCATGTTAGGTCTTGGTTAGGTCTGGGATTTTCACTCATCAGACTCATACTTTCGCATTCTTCACATACTTGTTGAACGGATCATGGGTTTTTTCTGGTTTGGATCACGTAGTAATGTGGGACCACACTGAAACAATCAATTAAACCTGGTCTTGATAAATATTTTAGAGGATAACGCATGTTAGGTCTGGGATAGGTCGGGGATTTGCCCTCATCAGCCTCATACTTTCGCACGCTTCACATACTCGTTGAACAGATCCTGGGTTTTTTCTGGTTTGGATCTCGTAGTAATGTGGAACCACACTGAAACAATCAATTAAACCTGGTCTTGATAAATATTTTAGAGGATAACGCATGTTAGGTCTGGGTAAGGTCTAGGATTTGCCCTCGTCAGGCTCATACTTTCGCAAATTTCTCATACTTCATGGCTAGATCCTGGGCTATTTCTGGATTAGATCACGCAGTAATGTGGTACCACACTGAAACAGTCGATTAAACCAGGTTTCGATCAATATTTTTGAGGATAACGCATGTTAGGTCTAGGTTAGGCCTGGGATTTTCACTCATCAGACTCATACTTACGCATTCTTCCCATACTTGTTGAACGGATCCTGGTTTTTTTCTGGTTTGGATCACGTAGTAATGTGGGACCACACTGAAACAGTCAATTAAATCTAGTTTCGATCAATATTTTAGAGAATAATTCATGTTAGGTCTAGGTTAGGTCTGGGATTTGCTCTCATCAGGCTCATACTTTCGCACACTTCACATGCTCGTTTGACAGATCCTGCGTTATTTTCTAGTTTGGATCACGTAGTAATGTGGGACCACACTGAAACAGTCAATTAAACCTGGTTTCGATCAATATTTTAGAGAATAATTCATGTTATGTCTAGGTTAGGTCTGGGATTTGCTCTCATCCGGCTCATTCTTTCGCATATTTCTCATACTTGATGGCTAGGTGCTGGGCTTTTTCTGGATTGCATCACGTAGTAATGAAGTACAACACTGAAACAGTCAATTAAACCTGGTTTCCATCATTATCTTACAGGACAACGCAAGTTAGGTCTGGGATAGGTCTGGGATTTGCCCTCATCAGGCTCATACTTTCCGCGTTTTTCACATACTTGTTGAACAGATCCTGGGTTTTTTCTGGTTTGGATCACGTAGTAGTGTGGTACCACACTGAAACAATCAATTAAACCTGATCTTGATAAATATTTTATAGGATAACGCATGTTAGGTCTGGGATAGGTCTGGGATTTGCCCTCATCAGACTCATACTTTCGCACAGTTCACATACTCGTTGAACAGATCCTGGGTTATTTTCTGGTTTGGATCACATAGTAATGTGGTACCACACTGAAACAGTCGATTAAACCAGGTTTCGATCAATATTTTTGAGGATAACGCATGTTAGGTCTTGGTTAGGTCTGGGATTTTCACTCATCAGACTCATACTTTCGCATATTTCTCATACTAGATGGCTAGATCCTGTGCTTTTTCTGGATTGCATCACATTGTAATGAAGTACAACACTGAAACACTCAATTAAACCTGGTTGCGATCAATATTTTAGAGGATAACGCATGTTAGGTCTAGGTTAGCCCTGGGATTTTCACTCATCAGACTCATACTTTCGCATTCTTCACATATTTGTTGAACGGATCTTGGGTTTTTTCTGGTGTGGATCACGTAGTAATGTGGTACCACACTGAAACAATCAATTAAACCTGATCTTGATAAATATTTTAGAGGATAACGCATGTTAGGTCTGGGATAGGTCGGGGATTTGCCCTCATCAGCCTCATACTTTCGCACACTTCACATACTCGTTGAACAGATCGTGGGTTTTTTCTGGTTTGGATCACGTAGTAATGTGGAACCACACTGAAACAATCACTTAAACCTGGTCTTGATAAATATTTTAGAGGATCACGCATGTTAGGTCTGGGTAAGGTCTAGGATTTGCCCTCGTCAGGCTCATACTTTCGCATATTTCTCATACTTCATGGCTAGATCCTGGGCTATTTCTGGATTAGATCACGTAGTAATGTGGTACCACACTGAAACAGTCAATTAAACTTGGTTTCCATCAATATCTTAAAGGACAACGCAAGTTAGGTCTGGGATAGGTCTTGGATTTGCCCTCATCAGGCTCATACTTTCGCGTTTTTCACATACTTTTTGAACAGATCCTGGGTTTTTTCTGGTTTGGATCACGTAGTAGTATGGTACCACACTGAAACAGTCCATTGAACCTGGTTTGGATCAATATTTTAGAGGATAACGCATGTTAGGTCTAGGTTAGGTCTGGGATTTTCACTCATCAGACTCATACTTTCGCATTCTTCACATACTTGTTGAACGGATCCTGGGTTTTTTCTGGTTTGGATCACGTAGTAATGTGGTACCACACTGAAACAGTCGATTAAACCTGGTTTCGATCAATATTTTAGAGGATAACGCAAGTTAAGTCTGGGATTGGTCTGGGATTTGACCTCATCAGACTCTTACTTTCGCATATTTCTCATACTTCATGGCTAGATCCTGGGCTGTTTCTGGATTGTATCACGTAGTAATTTGGTACCACGCTGAAACAGTCAATTAAACCAGGTTTCGATCAATATTTTTGAGGATAACGCATGTTAGGTCTTGGTTAGGTTTGGGATTTTCACTCATCAGACTCATACTTTCGCATTCTTCACATACTTGTTGAACGGATCATGGGTTTTTTCTGGTTTGGATCACGTAGTAATGCGGGACCACATTGAAACAATCAATTAAACCTGGTCTTGATAAATATTTTAGAGGATAACGCATGTTAGGTCTGGGATAGGTCTAGGATTTGCCCTCATCAGGCTCATACTTTCGCATATTTCTCATACTTCATGGCTAGATCCTGGGCTATTTCTGGATTAGATCACGTAGTAATGTGGTACCACACTGAAACAGTCAATTCAACTTGGTTTCCATCATTATTTTAGAGGATAGCGCATGTTAGGTCTAGGTTAGGTCTGGGATTTTCACTCATCAGACTCATACTTTCGCATTCTTCACATACTTGTTGAACTGATCCTGGGTTTTTTCTGGTTTGGATTACGTAGTAATGTGGTACCACACTGAAACAGTCGATTAAACCTGGTTTCGATCAATATTTTAGAGGATAACGCAAGTTAAGTCTGGGATTGGTCTGGGATTTGTCCTCATCAGGCTCACACTTACGCACACTTCACATACTCGTTGAACAGATCCTGGGTATTTTCTGGATTGCATCACGTAGTAATGAAGTACAACACTGAAACAGTCAATTAAACCTGGTTTCCATCAATATCTTAGAGGACAACGCAAGTTAGGTCTGGGATAGGTCTGGGATTTGCCCTCATCAGACTCATACGTTTCGTTTTTCACATACTTGTTGAACGGATCCTGGGTTTTTTCTGGTTTGGATCACGTAGTAATGTGGTACCACACTGAAACATTCAAATAAACCTGGTCTTGATAAATATTTTAGAGGATAACGCATGTTAGGTTTGGGTTAGGTCTAGGATTTGCCCACATCAGGCTCATACTTTCGCATATTTCTCATACTTCATGGCTAGATCCTGGGCTGTTTCTGGATTGTATCACGTAGTAATGTGGTGCCACGCTGAAACAGTCAATTAAACCTTGTTTCGATCGATATTTTAGAGGATAACGTAAGTTAGGTCTGGGATAGGTCTGGGATTTGCCCTCATCAGACTCATGCTTTCGCATTTTTCACATACTTGTTGAACAGATCCTGGGTTTTTTCTGGTATGGATCACGTAGTAATGTGGTACCATACTGAAACATTCAGTTAAACCTGGTCTTGATAAATATTTTTGAGGATAACGCATGTTAGGTCTGGGTTAGGTCTAGGATTTGCCCTCGTCAGGCTCATACTTTCGCATATTTCTTATACTTCATGGATAGATCCTGGGCTATTTTCTGGTTTGGATCACATAGTAATGTGGTACCACACTGAAACAGTCGATTAAACCAGGTTTCGATCAATATTTTTGAGGATAACGCATGTTAGGTCTAGGTTAGGCCTGGGATTATCACTCATCAGACTCATTCTTTCGCATTCTTCACATACTTGTTGAACGGATCCTGGGTTTTTTCTGGTTTGGATCACGTAGTAATGTGGGACCACACTGAAACAATCAATTCAACCTGGTCTTGATAAATATTTTAGAGGATAACGCATGTTAGGTCTGGGTTAGGCCTGGGATTTGCCCTCATCAGGGTCATACTTTCGCAGTTCTAACATACATGTTGACCTGATCGAGGGTTTTTTCTGCTTTGGATCACGTAGTAAAGTGGTACCACACTGAAACAGTCCACTAAACCTGGTTTGGATCAATATTTTAGAGGATAATGCATGTTAGGTCTAGGTTAGCCCTGAGATCTTCACTCATCAGACTCATACTTTCGCATTCTTCAGATACCTGTTGAACGGATCCTGGGTTTTTTCTGGTATGGTTCACGTTGTAATGTGGTACCATACTGAAACATTCAGTTAAACCTGGTCTTGATAAATATTTTTGAGGATAACGCATGTTAGGTCTGGGTTAGGCCTGGGATTTGCCCTCATCAGGGTCATACCTTCGCAGTTCTAACATACATGTTGACCAGATCGGGGGTTTTTTCTGCTTTGGATCACGTAGTAAAGTGGTACCACACTGAAACGGTCCACTAAACCTGGTTTGGATCAATATTTTAGAGGATAATGCATGTTAGGTCTAAGTTAGCCCTGAGATTTTCACTCATCAGACTCATACTTTCGCATTCTTCAGATACCTGTTGAACGGATCCTGGGTTTTTTCTGGTATGGTTCACGTAGTAATGTGGGACCACACTGAAACAATCAATTAAACCAGGTCTTGATAAATATTTTAGATGATAACGCATGTTAGGTCTGGGTTAGGTCTAGGGTTTGCCCTTATCAGGCTCATACTTTCGCATATTTCTCATACTTCATGGCTAGATCCTGGGCTATTTCTGGATTGGATCACGTAGTAATGTGGTACCACACTGAAACAGTCAATTAAACCTGGTTTCGATCAATATTTTAGAGGACAATGCAAGTTAGGTCTGGGATAGGTCTGGGATTTGCCCACATCAGGGTCATACTTTCGCATTTTTCACATACTTGTTGAACAGATCCTGGGGGTTTTCTGGTTTGGATCGCGCAGTAATGTGGTACCACACTGAAACAGCCCACTAAACCTGGTTTCGATCAATATTTTAGAGGATGACGAAAGTTATGTCTAGGTTAGGCCTGGGATTTGCCCTCATCAGACTCATGCTTTCGCATTTTTCACATACTTGTTGAACAGATCCTGGGTTTTTTTCTGGTTTGGATCACGTAGTAGTGTGGTACCACACTGAAACATTCAGTTAAACCTGGTCTTGATAAATATTTTTGAGGATAACGCATGTTAGGTCTAGGTTAGGCCGGGGATTTTCACTCATCAGACTCATACTTTCGCATTCTTCACATACTTGTGGAACGGATCCTGGGTTTTTACTGGATTGGATCACGTAGTAATGTGGTACCACACTGAAACATTCAATTAAACCTGGTCTTGATAAATATTTTAGAGGATAACGCATGTTAGGTCTGGGTTAGGTCTAGGATTTGCCCTCATCAGGCTCCTCCTTTCGCATATTTCTCATACTTCATGGCTGGATCCTGGGCTATTTCTGGATTGGATCACATAGTAATGTGGTACCACACTGAAACAGTCAATTAAACCTGGTTTTGATCAATATTTTAGAGAATAATTCATGTTAGGTCTAGGTTCGGTCAGGGATTTGCTCTCATCAGGCACATACTTTCGCATATTTCTCATACTTGATGGCTAGAACCTCGGCATTTTCTGGATTGCTTCACGTAGTAATGAAGGACAACACTGAAACAGTCAAATAAACCTGGTTTCCATCAATATTTTAGAGGAGAACGCATGTCAGGTCTAGGTTAGGTCTGGGATTTGCTCTCATAAGGGTCATACTGTCGCAGTTTTAACTTACTTGTTGAACGGATCCTGGGTTTTTTCTGGTTTGGTTCACGTAGTAATGTGGTACCACACTGAAACATTCAATTAAACCTGGTCTTGATAAATATTTTAGAGGATAACGCATGTTAGGTTTGGGTTAGGTCTAGGATTTGCCCTCATCAGGCTCATACTTTCGCATATCACTCATACTTCATGGCTAGATCCTGGGCTGTTTCTGGATTGTATCACATAGTAATGTGGTACCACGCTGAAACAGTCGATTAAACCTGGTTTCGATCAATATTTTAGAGGATAACGCAAGTTAAGTCTGGGATAGGTCTGGGATTTGACCTCATCAGACTCATACTTTCGCATTTTTCACATACTTGTTGAACAGATCCTGGGTTTTTTCTGGTTTGGATCACGTAGTAGTGTGGTACCACACTGAAACAGTCGATTAAACCTGGTTTTGATCAATATTTTAGAGAATAATTCATGTTAGGTCTAGGTTAGGTCTGGGATTTGCTCTCATCAGGCTCATACTTTCGCACACTTCACATACTCGTTTGACAGATCCTGAGTTATTTTCTGGTTTGGATCACGTAGTAATGTGGGACCACACTGAAACAGTCAATTAAACCTGGTTTCGATCAATATTTTAGAGAATAATTCATGTTATGTCTAGGTTAGGTCTGGGATTTGCTCTCATCAGGCTCATTCTTTCGCATATTTCTCATACTTGATGGCTAGATGCTGGGCTTTTTCTGGATTGCATCACGTAGTAATGAAGTACAACACTGAAACAGTCAACTAAACCTGGTTTCCATCATTCTCTTAGAGGACAACGCAAGTTAGGTCTGGGATAGGTCTGGGATTTGCCCTCAACAGGCTCATACTTTCCGCGTTTTTCACATACTTGTTGAACAGATCCTGGGTTTTTTCTGGTTTGGATCACGTAGTAGTGTGGGACCACACTGCAACAATCAATTAAACCTGATCTTGTTAAATATTTTAGAGGATAACGCATGTTAGGTCTGGGATAGGTCTGGGATTTGCCCTCATCAGACTCATACTTTCGCACAGTTCACATACTCGTTGAACAGATCCTGGGTTATTTTCTGGTTTGGATCACATAGTAATGTGGTACCACACTGAAACAGTCGATTAAACCAGGTTTCGATCAATATTTTTGAGGATAACGCATGTTAGGTCTTGGTTAGGTCTGGGATTTTCACTCATCAGACTCATACTTTCGCATATTTCTCATACTAGATGGCTAGATCCTGTGCTTTTACTGGATTGCATCACGTTGTAATGAAGTACAACACTGAAACACTCAATTAAACCTGGTTGCGATCAATATTTTAGAGGATAACGCATGTTAGGTCTAGGTTAGCCCTGGGATTTTCACTCATCAGACTCATACTTTCGCATTCTTCAGATATTTGTTGAACGGATCTTGGGTTTTTTCTGGTGTGGATCACGTAGTAATGTGGTACCACACTGAATCAATCAATTAAACCTGATCTTGATAAATATTTTAGAGGATAACGCATGTTAGGTCTGGGATAGGTCGGGGATTTGCCCTCATCAGCCTCATACTTTCGCACACTTCACATACTCGTTGAACAGATCCTGGGTTTTTTCTGGTTTGGATCACGTAGTAATGTGGAACCACACTGAAACAATCAATTAAACCTGGTCTTGATGAATATTTTAGAGGATAACGCATGTTAGGTCTGGGTAAGGTCTAGGATTTGCCCTCGTCAGGCTCATACTTTCGCATATTTCTCATACTTCATGGCTAGATTCTGGGCTATTTCTGGATTAGATCACGTAGTAATGTGGTACCACACTGAAACAGTCAATTAATCTTGGTTTCCATCAATATCTTAAAGGACAACGCAAGTTAGGTCTGGGATAGGTCTTGGATTTGCCCTCATCAGGCTCATACTTTCGCGTTTTTCACATACTTTTTGAACAGATCCTGGGTTTTTTCTGGTTTGGATCACGTAGTAGTATGGTACCACACTGAAACAGTCCATTGAACCTGGTTTGGATCAATATTTTAGAGGATAGCGCATGTTAGGTCTAGGTTAGGTCTGGGATTTTCACTCATCAGACTCATACTTTCGCATTCTTCACATACTTGTTGAACGGATCATGGGTTTTTTTCTGGTTTGGATCACGTAGTAATGTGCGACCACACTGAAGCAATCAATTAAACCTGGTCTTGATAAATATTATAGAGGATAACGCATGTTAGGTCTGGGATAGGTCTAGGATTTGCCCTCATCAGGCTCATACTTTCGCATATTTCTCATACTTCATGGCTAGATCCTGGGCTATTTCTGGATTGGATCACGTAGTAATGTGGTACCACACTGAAACAGTCAACTAAACCTGGTCTTGATAAATATTTTTGAGGATAACGCATGTTAGGTCTGGGTAAGGTCTAGGATTTGCCCTCGTCAGGCTCATACTTTCGCATATTTCTCATACTTCATGGCTAGATTCTGGGCTATTTCTGGATTAGATCACGTAGTAATGTGGTACCACACTGAAACAGTCAATTAATCTTGGTTTCCATCAATATCTTAAAGGACAACGCAAGTTAGGTCTGGGATAGGTCTGGGATTTACCCTCATCTGGCTCATACTTTCGCATTCTTCACATACTTCTTGAACGGATCCTGGGTTTTTTCTGGTCTGGATCACGTAGTAAGGTGGGACCACACTGAAACAATCAATTAAACCTGGTCATGATCAATATTTTAGAGAATAATTCATGTCATGTCTAGGTTAGGTCTGGGATTTGCTCTCATCAGGATCTTTCTTTCGCATATTTCTCATACTTGACGGCTAGATCCTGGGCTTTTTCTGGATTGCATCACGTAGTAATATGGTACCACTCTGTAACAGTCAATTAAAACTGGTTTTGATCAATATTTTAGAGGATAACGCAAGTTAGGTCTGGGATAGGTCTAGGATTCGCCCTCATCAGGCTCATACTTTCGCGTTTTTCACATACTTGTTGAACAGATCCTGGGTTTTTTCCTGTTTGGGTCACGTAGTAGTGTGGTACCACACTGAAACAGTCGATTAAACCTGGTTTCGATCAATATTTTTGAGGATAACGCATGTTAGGTCTAGGTTAGGTCTGGGATTTTCACTCATCAGGCTCATACTTTCGCATATTTCTCATACTTCATGGCTAGATCCTGGGCTATTTCTAGATTGGATCGCGTAGTAATGTGGTACCACACTGAAACAGTCGATTAAACCAGGTTTCTATGAATATTTTTGAGGATAACGCATGTTAGGCCTAGGTCAGGCCTGGGATTTGCCCTCATCAGGGTCATACTTTCGCAGTTTTAACATACATGTTGGCCTGATCGAGGGTTTTTTCTGCTTTGGATCACGTAGTGAAGTGGTACCGCACTGAAGCAGACCATTAAACCTGGTTTGGATCAATATTTTAGAGGATAACGCATGGTAGGTCTAGGTTGGGCCTGGGATTTTCACTCATCAGACACATATTTTCGCATTCTTCACATACTTGTTGAACGGATCCTGGGTTTTTCCTGGTTTGGATCAGGTAGTAATGTGGGACCACACTGGAGCAGTCAATTAAACCTGGTTTCGATCAATGTTTTAGAGAATATTTCATGTTAGGTCTAGGTTAGTTCTGGGATTTGCTCTCATCAGGCTCATTCTTTCGCATATTTCTCATACTTGATGGCAAGATCCTGGGCTTTTTCTGGATTGCATCACGTAGTAATGAAGTACTACACTGAAACAGTCAATTAAACCTGGTTTCCATCAATATTTTAGAGGAAAACGCATGTTAGGTGTAGGTTAGGCCTGGGATTTGCCCTCATCAGGGTCATACTTCCGCAGTTTTAACATACATGTTGACCTGATCGAGGGTTTTTTCTGCTTTGGATCACGTAGTGAAGTGGTACCGCACTGAAGCAGACCATTAAACCTGGTTTGGATCAATATTTTAGAGGATAACGCATGTTAGGTTTGGGTTAGGTCTAGGAATTGCACTCATCAGGCTCATACTTTCGCATATTTCTCATACTTCATGGCTAGATCCTGGGCTTTTTCTGGATTGCATCACGTAGTAATGAAGTACAACACTGAAACAGTTGATTAAACCAGGTTTCGATCAATATTCCTGAGGATAACGCATGTTAGGTCTGGGTTAGGTCTAGGATTTGCTCTCGTCAGGCTCATACTTTCGCATATTTCTCATACTTGTTGAACAGATCCTGGGTTTTTTCTGGATTGGATCACGTAGTAATGTGGTACCACACTGAAACAGTCAATTAAACCTGGTTTCCATCAATATTTTAGAGGACAATGCAAGTTAGGTCTGGGATAGGTCTAGGATTTGCTCTCGTCAGGCTCATACTTTCGTATATTTCTCATACTTGTTGAACAGATCCTGGGTTTTTTCTGCTTTGGATCACGTAGTAAAGTGGTACCACACTAAAACAGTCAATTAAACCTGGTCTTGATAAATATTTTAGAGGATAACGTAAGTTAGGCCTGGGATAGGTCTAGGATTTGCCCTCATCAGGCTCATGCTTTCGCATATTTCTCATACTTCATGGCTAGATCCTGGGCTGTTTCTGGATTGTATCACGTAGTAATGTGGTACCACGCTGAAACAGTCAATTAAACCTGGAGTGGATAAATATTTTAGAGGATAACGCATCTTAGGTCTGTGTTAGGTCTAAGATTTGCCCTCCTCAGGCTCACAGTTTCGCGTTTTTCGCATACTTGTTGAACAGATCCTGGGCTTTTTCTGGATGGCATCACGTAGTATTGTGGTACCACACTGAAACAGTCGATTAAACCAGGTTTCGATCAATATTTTTGAGTATAACGCATGTTAGGTCTAGGTTAGGCCTGGGATTTTCACTCATCAGACTCATACTTTCGCATTCTTCACATACTTGGTGAACGGATCTTGGGTTTTTCTGGTGTGGATCACGTAGTAATGTGGCACCACACTGATACAATCAATTAAACCTGGTCTTGATAAATATTTTAGAGGATAACGCATGTTAGGTCTGGGTTAGGTCTAGGATTTGCCCTCATCAGGCTCATACATTCGCATATTACTCATACTTCATGGCTGGATCCTGGACTATTACTGGTTTGGATCACGTAGTAATGTGGTACCACACTGAAACAGTCAATTAAACCTGGTTTCGATCAATATTTTAGAGAATAATTCATGTTAGGTCTGGGTTAGTTCTGGGATTTGCTCTCATCAGGCTCATCCTTTCGCATATTTCTCATACTTGATGGCTAGATCCTGGGCTTTTTCTGGATTGGATCACGTAGTAATGAAGTACAACACTGAAACAGTCAATTAAACCTGGTTTCGATAAATATTTTAGAGAACAATTCATGTTAGGTCTAGGTTAGGCCTGCGATTTGCCCTCATCAGGGTCATACTTTCGCAGTTCTAACATACATGTTGACCTGATCGAGGGTTTTTTCTGCTTTGGATCACGTAGTAAAGTGGTACCACACTGAAACAGTCCACTAAACCTGGTTTGGATCAATATTTTAGAGGATAATGCATGATAGGTCTAGGTTAGCCCTGAGATTTTCAATCATCAGACACATTCTTTCGCATTCTTCACATACCTGTTGAACGGATTCTGGGTTTTTTCTGGTTTGGATCACGTAGTAATGTGGGACCACACTGAAGCAATCAATTAAACCTGGTCTTGATAAATATTTTAGAGGATAACGCATGTTAGGTCTGGGTTAGGTCTAGGATTTGCTCTCGTCAGGCTCATACTTTCGCATATTTCTCATACTTGTTGAACAGATCCTGGGTTTTTTCTGGATTGGATCACGTAGTAATGTGGTACCACACTGAAACAGTCAATTAAACCTGGTTTCCATCAATATTTTAGAGGACAATGCAAGTTAGGTCTGGGATAGGTCTGGGATTTGCCCACATCAGGGTCATACGTTCGCATTTTTCACATACTTGTTGAACAGATCCTGGGTTTTTTCTGGTATGGATCACGCAGTAATGTGGTACCACACTGAAACATTCAGTTAAACCTGGTTTCGCTCAATATCTTAGAAGATAACGCATGTTAGGTCTAGGTTAGGCCTGGGATTTGCCCTCATCAGGGTCATACTTTCGCAGTTTTAACATGCATGTTGACCTGATCGAGGGTTTTTTCTGCTTTGGATCACGTAGTAAAGTGGTACCACAATAAAACAGTCAATTAAACCTGGTTTCGATCAATATTTTAGAGGATAACGCAAGTTAGGCCTGGGATAGGTCTAGGATTTGCCCTCATCAGGCTCATTCTTTCGCATATTTCTCATACTTCATGGCTGGATCCTGGGCTGTTTCTGGATTGTATCACGTAGTAATGTGGTACCACGCTGAAACAGTCAATTAAACCTGGTGTGGATAAATATTTTAGAGGATAACGCATCTTAGATCTGTGTTAGGTCTAAGATTTGCCCTCCTCAGGCTCACAGTTTCGCGTTTTTCGCATACTTGTTGAACAGATCCTGGGCTTTTTCTGGATGGCATCACGTAGTATTGTGGTACCACACTGAAACAGTCGATTAAACCAGGTTTCGATCAATATTTTTGAGTATAACGCATGTTAGGTCTAGGTTAGGCCTGGGATTTTCACTCATCAGACTCATACTTTCGCATTCTTCACATACTTGTTGAACGGATCTTGGGTTTTTCTGGTGTGGATCACGTAGTAATGTGGCACCACACTGATACAATCAATTAAACCTGGTCTTGATAAATATTTTAGAGGATAACGCATGTTAGGTCTGGGTTAGGTCTAGGATTTGCCCTCATCAGGCTCATACTTTCGCATATTTCTCATACTTCATGGCTGGATCCTGGACTATTACTGGTTTGGATCACGTAGTAATGTGGTACGACACTGAAACAGTCAATTAAACCTGGTTTCGATCAATATTTTAGAGAATAATTCAAGTTAGGTCTGGGTTAGGTCTAGGATTTGCTCTCATCAGGCTCATACTTTCGCATATTTCTTATACTTCATGGATAGATCCTGGGCTATTTTCTGGTTTGGATCACATAGTAATGTGGTACCACACTGAAACAGTTGATTAAACCAGGTTTCGATCAATATTCTTGAGGATAACGCATGTTAGGTCTAGGTTAGCCCTGAGATTTTCACTCATCAGACACATTCTTTCGCATTCTTCACATACCTGTTGAACGGATCCTGGGTTTTCTCTGGTTTGGATCACGAAGTAGTGAGGTACCACACTGAAACAGTCCATTAAACCTGGTTTCGCTCAATATCTTAGAAGATAACGCATGTTAGGTCTGGGTTAGGTCTAGGATTTGCTCTCGTCAGGCTCATACTTTCGCATATTTCTCATACTTGTTGAACAGATCCTGGGTTTTTTCTGGATTGGATCACGTAGTAATGTGGTACCACACTGAAACAGTCAATTAAACCTGGTTTCCATCAATATTTTAGAGGACAATGCAAGTTAGGTCTGGGATAGGTCTAGGATTTGCTCTCGTCAGGCTCATACTTTCGTATATTTCTCATACTTGTTGAACAGATCCTGGGTTTTTTCTGCTTTGGATCACGTAGTAAAGTGTTACCACACTAAAACAGTCAATTAAACCTGGTTTCGATCAATATTTTTGAGTATAACGCATGTTAGGTCTAGGTTAGGCCTGGGATTTTCACTCATCAGACTCATACTTTCGCATATTTCTCATACTTCATGGCTGGATCCTGGACTATTACTGGTTTGGATCACGTAGTAATGTGGTACCACACTGAAACAGTCAATTAAACCTGGTTTCGATCAATATTTTAGAGAATAATTCATGTTAGGTCTGGGTTAGTTCTGGGATTTGCTCTCATCAGGCTCATCCTTTCGCATATTTCTCATACTTGATGGCTAGATCCTGGGCTTTTTCTGGATTGGATCACGTAGTAATGAAGTACAACACTGAAACAGTCAATTAAACCTGGTTTCGATAAATATTTTAGAGAACAATTCATGTTAGGTCTAGGTTAGGCCTGCGATTTGCCCTCATCAGGGTCATACTTTCGCAGTTCTAACATACATGTTGACCTGATCGAGGGTTTTTTCTGCTTTGGATCACGTAGTAAAGTGGTACCACACTGAAACAGTCCACTAAACCTGGTTTGGATCAATATTTTAGAGGATAATGCATGATAGGTCTAGGTTAGCCCTGAGATTTTCAATCATCAGACACATTCTTTCGCATTCTTCACATACCTGTTGAACGGATTCTGGGTTTTTTCTGGTTTGGATCACGTAGTAATGTGGGACCACACTGAAGCAATCAATTAAACCTGGTCTTGATAAATATTTTAGAGGATAACGCATGTTAGGTCTGGGTTAGGTCTAGGATTTGCTCTCGTCAGGCTCATACTTTCGCATATTTCTCATACTTGTTGAACAGATCCTGGGTTTTTTCTGGATTGGATCACGTAGTAATGTGGTACCACACTGAAACAGTCAATTAAACCTGGTTTCCATCAATATTTTAGAGGACAATGCAAGTTAGGTCTGGGATAGGTCTGGGATTTGCCCACATCAGGGTCATACGTTCGCATTTTTCACATACTTGTTGAACAGATCCTGGGTTTTTTCTGCTTTGGATCACGTAGTAAAGTGGTACCACACTAAAACAGTCAATTAAACCTGGTTTCGATCAATATTTTAGAGGATAACGCATGTTAGGTCTGGGTTAGGTCTAGGATTTGCCCTCATCAGGCTCATACATTCGCATATTTCTCATACTTCATGGCTGGATCCTGGACTATTACTGGTTTGGATCACGTAGTAATGTGGTACCACACTGAAACAGTCAATTAAACCTGGTTTCGATCAATATTTTAGAGAATAATTCATGTTAGGTCTGGGTTAGTTCTGGGATTTGCTCTCATCAGGCTCATCCTTTCGCATATTTCTCATACTTGATGGCTAGATCCTGGGCTTTTTCTGGATTGGATCACGTAGTAATGAAGTACAACACTGAAACAGTCAATTAAACCTGGTTTCGATAAATATTTTAGAGAACAATTCATGTTAGGTCTAGGTTAGGCCTGCGATTTGCCCTCATCAGGGTCATACTTTCGCAGTTCTAACATACATGTTGACCTGATCGAGGGTTTTTTCTGCTTTGGATCACGTAGTAAAGTGGTACCACACTGAAACAGTCCACTAAACCTGGTTTGGATCAATATTTTAGAGGATAATGCATGATAGGTCTAGGTTAGCCCTGAGATTTTCAATCATCAGACACATTCTTTCGCATTCTTCACATACCTGTTGAACGGATTCTGGGTTTTTTCTGGTTTGGATCACGTAGTAATGTGGGACCACACTGAAACAATCAATTAAACCTGGTCTTGATAAATATTTTAGAGGACAATGCAAGTTAGGTCTGGGATAGGTCTAGGATTTGCTCTCGTCAGGCTCATACTTTCGTATATTTCTCATACTTGTTGAACAGATCCTGGGTTTTTTCTGCTTTGGATCACGTAGTAAAGTGGTACCACACTAAAACAGTCAATTAAACCTGGTTTCGATCAATATTTTTGAGTATAACGCATGTTAGGTCTAGGTTAGGCCTGGGATTTTCACTCATCAGACTCATACTTTCGCATATTTCTCATACTTCATGGCTGGATCCTGGACTATTACTGGTTTGGATCACGTAGTAATGTGGTACCACACTGAAACAGTCAATTAAACCTGGTCTTGTTAAATATTTTTGAGGATAACGCATGTTAGGTCTGGGTTAGGTCTAGGATTTGCCCTCATCAGGCTCATACTTTCGCATATTTCTTATACTTCATGGATAGATCCCGGGCTATTTTCTGGTTAGGATCACATAGTAATGAAGTACAACACTGAAACAGTCAATTAAACCTGGTTTCCATCAATATTTTAGAGGACAATGCAAGTTAGGTCTGGGATAGGTCTGGGATTTGCCCACATCAGGGTCATACGTTCGCATTTTTCACATACTTGTTGAACAGATCCTGGGTTTTTTCTGGTATGGATCACGCAGTAATGTGGTACCACACTGAAACATTCAGTTAAACCTGGTCTTGTTAAATATTTTTGAGGATAACGCATGTTAGGTCTGGGTTAGGTCTAGGATTTGCCCTCATCAGGCTCATACTTTCGCATATTTCTTATACTTCATGGATAGATCCCGGGCTATTTTCTGGTTAGGATCACATAGTAATGAAGTACAACACTGAAACAGTCAATTAAACCTGGTTTCCATCAATATCTTAGAGGACAACGCAAGTTAGGTCTGGGATAGGTCTGGGATTCGCCCTCATCAGGCTCATACTTTCGCACACTTCACAGACTCGCTTAACAGATCCTGGGTTTTTTCTGGTTTGGTTCACGTAGTAATGTGGTACCACACTGAAACATTCAGTTAAACCTGGTCTTGATAAATATTTTTGAGGATAACGCATGTTAGGTCTGGGTTAGGTCTAGGATTTGCCCTCATCAGGCTCATACTTTCGCATATTTATTATACTTCATGGATAGATCCTGGGCTATTTTCTGGTTTGGATCACATAGTAATGTGGTACCACACTGAAACTGTCGATTAAACCAGGTTTCGATCAATATTCTTGAGGATAACGCATGTTAGGTCTAGGTAAGGCCTGAGATTTTCACTCATCAGACTCATACTTTCGCTTTCTTCAGATACTTGTTGAACAGATCCTGGGATTTTTCTGGTATGGATCACGTAGTAATGTGGTACCATACCGAAACATTCAGTTAAACCTGGTCTTGATAAATATTTTTGAGGATAACGCATGTTAGGTCTGGGTTAGGTCTAGGATTTGCCCTCATCACGCTCATACTTTCGCATATTTCTCATACTTCATGGCTAGATCCTGGGCTATTTCTGGATTGGATCACGTAGTAATGTGGTACCACACTGAAACAGCCCACAAAACCTGGTTCCGATCAATATTTCAGAGGATAACGAAAGTTATGTCTAGGTTAGGCCTGGGATTTGCTCTCATCAGACTCATGCTTTCGCATTTTTCACATACTTGTGGAACAAATCCTGGGTTTTTTCTGGTATGGATCACGTAGTAATGTGGTACCCCACTGAAACATTCAGTTAAACCTGGTCTTGATAAATATTTTTGAGGATAACGCAAGTTTGGTCTGGGATACTTCATGGCTAGATCCTGGGCTTTTTCTGGATTGCATCACGTAGTAATGAAGTACAACACTGAAACAGTCAATTAAACCTGGTCTTGATAAATATTTTAGAGGATAACGCAAGTTTGGTCTGGGATAGGTCTGGGATTTGCCCTCATCAGGCTCATACTTTCGCGTTTTTCACATACTTGTTGAACTGGTCCTCGGTTTTTTCTGGTTTGGATCACGTAGCAATGTGGTACCACAATGAAGCAGTCGGTTAAACCTGGTTTCGATCAATATTTTAGAGGATAACGCAAGTTTGGTCTGGGATAGGTCTGGGATTTGCCCTCATCAGGGTCACACTTCCGCAGTTTTAACATACATGTTGACCTGATCGAGGGTTTTTTCTGCTTTGGATCACGTAGTGAAGTGGTACCGCACTGAAGCAGACCATTAAACCTGGTTTGGATCAATATTTTAGAGGATAGCGCATGTTAGGTTTGGGTTAGGTCTAGGATTTGCACTCATCAGGCTCATACTTTCGCATATTTCTCATACTTCATTGCTAGATCCTGGGCTTTTTCTGGATTGCATCACGTAGTAATGAAGTACAACACTGAAACAGTCAATTAAACCTGGTCTTGATAAATATTTTAGAGGATAACGCAAGTTTGGTCTGGGATAGGTCTGGGATTTGCCCTCATCAGGCTCATACTTTCGCGTTTTTCACATACTTGTTGAACTGGTCCTCGGTTTTTTCTGGTTTGGATCACGTAGCAATGTGGTACCACAATGAAGCAGTCGGTTAAACCTGGTTTCGATCAATATTTTAGAGGATAACGCAAGTTTGGTCTGGGATAGGTCTGGGATTTGCCCTCATCAGGCTCATACTTTCGCATTCTTCACATACTTGTTGAACGGATCCTGGGTTTTTTCTGGTTTGGATCACGTAATAATGTGGGACCACACTGAAACAATCAATTAATCCTGGTCATGATCAATATTTTAGAGAATAATTCAAGTTAGGTCTGGGTTAGGTCTAGGATTTGCTCTCATCAGGCTCATACTTTCGCATATTTCTTATACTTCATGGATAGATCCTGGGCTATTTTCTGGTTTGGATCACATAGTAATGTGGTACCACACTGAAACAGTTGATTAAACCAGGTTTCGATCAATATTCTTGAGGATAACGCATGTTAGGTCTAGGTTAGCCCTGAGATTTTCACTCATCAGACACATTCTTTCGCATTCTTCACATACCTGTTGAACGGATCCTGGGTTTTCTCTGGTTTGGATCACGTAGTAATGTGGGACCACACTGAAGCAATCAATTAAACCTGGTCTTGATAAATATTTTAGAGGATAACGCATGTTAGGTCTGGGTTAGGTCTAGGATTTGCTCTCGTCAGGCTCATACTTTCGTATATTTCTCATACTTGTTGAACAGATCCTGGGTTTTTTCTGCTTTGGATCACGTAGTAAAGTGGTACCACACTAAAACAGTCAATTAAACCTGGTTTCGATCAATATTTTAGAGGACAATGCAAGTTAGGTCTGGGATAGGTCTAGGATTTGCTCTCGTCAGGCTCATACTTTCGCATATTTCTCATACTTGTTGAACAGATCCTGGGTTTTTTCTGGATTGGATCACGTAGTAATGTGGTACCACACTGAAACAGTCAATTAAACCTGGTTTCCATCAATATTTTAGAGGACAATGCAAGTTAGGTCTGGGATAGGTCTAGGATTTGCTCTCGTCAGGCTCATACTTTCGTATATTTCTCATACTTGTTGAACAGATCCTGGGTTTTTTCTGCTTTGGATCACGTAGTAAAGTGGTACCACACTAAAACAGTCAATTAAACCTGGTTTCGATCAATATTTTAGAGGATAACGTAAGTTAGGCCTGGGATAGGTCTAGGATTTGCCCTCATCAGGCTCATGCTTTCGCATATTTCTCATACTTCATGGCTAGATCCTGGGCTGTTTCTGGATTGTATCACGTAGTAATGTGGTACCACGCTGAAACAGTCAATTAAACCTGGTGTGGATAAATATTTTAGAGGATAACGCATCTTAGGTCTGTGTCAGGTCTAAGATTTGCCCTCCTCAGGCTCACAGTTTCGCGTTTTTCGCATACTTGTTGAACAGATCCTGGGCTTTTTCTGGATGACATCACGTAGTATTGTGGTACCACACTGAAACAGTCGATTAAACCAGGTTTCGATCAATATTTTTGAGTATAACGCATGTTAGGTCTAGGTTAGGCCTGGGATTTTCACTCATCAGACTCATACTTTCGCATTCTTCACATACTTGGTGAACGGATCTTGGGTTTTTCTGGTGTGGATCACGTAGTAATGTGGCACCACACTGATACAATCAATTAAACCTGGTCTTGATAAATATTTTAGAGGATAACGCATGTTAGGTCTGGGTTAGGTCTAGGATTTGCCCTCATCAGGCTCATACATTCGCATATTTCTCATACTTCATGGCTGGATCCTGGACTATTAATGGTTTGGATCACGTAGTAATGTGGTACCACACTGAAACAGTCAATTAAACCTGGTTTCGATCAATATTTTAGAGAATAATTCATGTTAGGTCTGGGTTAGTTCTGGGATTTGCTCTCATCAGGCTCATCCTTTCGCATATTTCTCATACTTGATGGCTAGATCCTGGGCTTTTTCTGGATTGGATCACGTAGTAATGAAGTACAACACTGAAACAGTCAATTAAACCTGGTTTCGATAAATATTTTAGAGAACAATTCATGTTAGGTCTAGGTTAGGCCTGGGATTTGCCCTCATCAGGGTCATAATTTCGCAGTTCTAACATACATGTTGACCTGATCGAGGGTTTTTTTTGCTTTGGATCACGTAGTAAAGTGGTACCACACTGAAACAGTCCACTAAACCTGGTTTGGATCAATATTTTAGAGGATAATGCATGATAGGTCTAGGTTAGCCCTGAGATTTTCAATCATCAGACACATTCTTTCGCATTCTTCACATACCTGTTGAACGGATTCTGGGTTTTTTCTGGTTTGGATCACGTAGTAATGTGGGACCACACTGAAGCAATCAATTAAACCTGGTCTTGATAAATATTTTAGAGGATAACGCATGTTAGGTCTGGGTTAGGTCTAGGATTTGCTCTCGTCAGGCTCATACTTTCGCATATTTCTCATACTTGTTGAACAGATCCTGGGTTTTTTCTGGATTGGATCACGTAGTAATGTGGTACCACACTGAAACAGTCAATTAAACCTGGTTTCCATCAATATTTTAGAGGACAATGCAAGTTAGGTCTGGGATAGGTCTGGGATTTGCCCACATCAGGGTCCTACGTTCGCATTTTTCACATACTTGTTGAACAGATCCTGGGTTTTTTCTGGTATGGATCACGCAGTAATGTGGTACCACACTGAAACATTCAGTTAAACCTGGTTTCGCTCAATATCTTAGAAGATAACGCATGTTAGGTCTAGGTTAGGCCTGGGATTTGCCCTCATCAGGGTCATACTTTTGCAGTTTTAACATGCATGCTGACCTGATCGAGGGTTTTTTCTGCTTTGGATCACGTAGTAAAGTGGTACCACAATAAAACAGTCAATTAAACCTGTTTTCGATCAATATTTTAGAGGATAACGCAAGTTAGGCCTGGGATAGGTCTAGGATTTGCCCTCATCAGGCTCATTCTTTCGCATATTTCTCATACTTCATGGCTGGATCCTGGGCTGTTTCTGGATTGTACCACGTAGTAATGTGGTACCACGCTGAAACAGTCAATTAAACCTGGTGTGGATAAATATTTTAGAGGATAACGCATCTTAGATCTGTGTTAGGTCTAAGATTTGCCCTCCTCAGGCTCACAGTTTCGCGTTTTTCGCATACTTGTTGAACAGATCCTGGGCTTTTTCTGGATGGCATCACGTAGTATTGTGGTACCACACTGAAACAGTCGATTAAACCAGGTTTCGATCAATATTTTTGAGTATAACGCATGTTAGGTCTAGGTTAGGCCTGGGATTTTCACTCATCAGACTCATACTTTCGCATTCTTCACATACTTGTTGAACGGATCTTGGGTTTTTCTGGTGTGGAACACGTAGTAATGTGGCACCACACTGATACAATCAATTAAACCTGGTCTTGATAAATATTTTAGAGGATAACGCATGTTAGGTCTGGGTTAGGTCTAGGATTTGCCCTCATCAGGCTCATACTTTCGCATATTTCTCATACTTCATGGCTGGATCCTGGACTATTACTGGTTTGGATCACGTAGTAATGTGGTACGACACTGAAACAGTCAATTAAACCTGGTTTCGATCAATATTTTAGAGAATAATTCAAGTTAGGTCTGGGTTAGGTCTAGGATTTGCTCTCATCAGGCTCATACTTTCGCATATTTCTTATACTTCATGGATAGATCCTGGGCTATTTTCTGGTTTGGATCACATAGTAATGTGGTACCACACTGAAACAGTTGATTAAACCAGGTTTCGATCAATATTCTTGAGGATAACGCATGTTAGGTCTAGGTTAGCCCTGAGATTTTCACTCATCAGACACATTCTTTCGCATTCTTCACATACCTGTTGAACGGATCCTGGGTTTTCTCTGGTTTGGATCACGAAGTAGTGAGGTACCACACTGAAACAGTCCATTAAACCTGGTTTCGCTCAATATTTTAGAGGATAACGTAAGTTAGGCCTGGGATAGGTCTAGGATTTGCCCTCATCAGGCTCATGCTTTCGCATATTTCTCATACTTCATGGCTAGATCCTGGGCTGTTTCTGGATTGTATCACGTAGTAATGTGGTACCACACTGAAACAGTCAATTAAACCTGGTTTCCATCAATATTTTAGAGGACAATGCAAGTTAGGTCTGGGATAGGTCTAGGATTTGCTCTCGTCAGGCTCATACTTTCGTATATTTCTCATACTTGTTGAACAGATCCTGGGTTTTTTCTGCTTTGGATCACGTAGTAAAGTGGTACCACACTAAAACAGTCAATTAAACCTGGTTTCGATCAATATTTTAGAGGATAACGTAAGTTAGGCCTGGGATAGGTCTAGGATTTGCCCTCATCAGGCTCATGGTTTCGCATATTTCTCATACTTCATGGCTAGATCCTGGGCTGTT
Source organism: Colletes latitarsis (assembly GCF_051014445.1). Classification (NCBI taxonomy): domain Eukaryota; kingdom Metazoa; phylum Arthropoda; class Insecta; order Hymenoptera; family Colletidae; genus Colletes; species Colletes latitarsis. The sequence goes on along the minus strand of NW_027488366.1, from coordinate 24,564,584 downwards.
TCTGGATTGTATCACGTAGTAATGTGGTACCACGCTGAAACAGTCAATTAAACCTGGTGTGGATAAATATTTTAGAGGATAACGCATCTTAGGTCTGTGTTAGGTCTAAGATTTGCCCTCCTCAGGCTCACAGTTTCGCGTTTTTCGCATACTTGTTGATCAGATCCTGGGCTTTTTCTGGATGGCATCACGTAGTATTGTGGTACCACACTGAAACAGTCGATTAAACCAGGTTTCGATCAATATTTTTGAGTATAACGCATGTTAGGTCTAGGTTAGGCCTGGGATTTTCACTCATCAGACTCATACTTTCGCATTCTTCACATACTTGGTGAACGGATCTTGGGTTTTTCTGGTGTGGATCACGTAGTAATGTGGCACCACACTGATACAATCAATTAAACCTGGTCTTGATAAATATTTTAGAGGATAACGCATGTTAGGTCTGGGTTAGGTCTAGGATTTGCCCTCATCAGGCACATACATTCGCATATTTCTCATACTTCATGGCTGGATCCTGGACTATTACTGGTTTGGATCACGTAGTAATGTGGTACCACACTGAAACAGTCAATTAAACCTGGTTTCGATCAATATTTTAGAGAATAATTCATGTTAGGTCTGGGTTAGTTCTGGGATTTGCTCTCATCAGGCTCATCCTTTCGCATATTTCTCATACTTGATGGCTAGATCCTGGGCTTTTTCTGGATTGGATCACGTAGTAATGAAGTACAACACTGAAACAGTCAATTAAACCTGGTTTCGATAAATATTTTAGAGAACAATTCATGTTAGGTCTAGGTTAGGCCTGGGATTTGCCCTCATCAGGGTCATACTTTCGCAGTTCTAACATACATGTTGACCTGATCGAGGGTTTTTTCTGCTTTGGATCACGTAGTAAAGTGGTACCACACTGAAACAGTCCACTAAACCTGGTTTGGATCAATATTTTAGAGGATAATGCATGATAGGTCTAGGTTAGCCCTGAGATTTTCAATCATCAGACACATTCTTTCGCATTCTTCACATACCTGTTGAACGGATTCTGGGTTTTTTCTGGTTTGGATCACGTAGTAATGTGGGACCACACTGAAGCAATCAATTAAACCTGGTCTTGATAAATATTTTAGAGGATAACGCATGTTAGGTCTGGGTTAGGTCTAGGATTTGCTCTCGTCAGGCTCATACTTTCGCATATTTCTCATACTTGTTGAACAGATCCTGGGTTTTTTCTGGATTGGATCACGTAGTAATGTGGTACCACACTGAAACAGTTGATTAAACCAGGTTTCGATCAATATTCTTGAGGATAACGCATGTTAGGTCTAGGTAAGGCCTGGGATTTTCACTCATCAGACTCATTCTTTCGCATTCTTCACATACCTGTTGAACGGATCCTGGGTTTTTTCTGGTTTGGATCACGTAGTAATGTGGGACCACACTGAAACAATCAATTAAACCTGGTCTTGATAAATATTTTAGAGGATAACGCATATTAGGTCTGGGTTAGGTCTAGGATTTGCTCTCGTCAGGCTCATACTTTCGCATATTTCTCATACTTGATGGCTCGATCCTGGGCTTTTTCTGGATTCCATCACGTAGTAATGAAGTACAACACTGAAACAGTCAATTAAACCTGGTTTCCATCAATATCTTAGAGGACAACGCAAGTTAGGTCTGGGATAGGTCTGGGATTCGCCCTCATCAGGCTCATACTTTCGCACACTTCACAGACTCGCTTAACAGATCCTGGGTTTTTTCTGGTTTGGTTCACGTAGTAATGTGGTACCACACTGAAACATTCAGTTAAACCTGGTCTTGATAAATATTTTTGAGGATAACGCATGTTAGGTCTGGGTTAGGTCTAGGATTTGCCCTCATCAGGCTCATACTTTCGCATATTTATTATACTTCATGGATAGATCCTGGGCTATTTTCTGGTTTGGATCACATAGTAATGTGGTACCACACTGAAACTGTCGATTAAACCAGGTTTCGATCAATATTCTTGAGGATAACGCATGTTAGGTCTAGGTAAGGCCTGAGATTTTCACTCATCAGACTCATACTTTCGCTTCTTCAGATACTTGTTGAACAGATCCTGGGATTTTTCTGGTATGGATCACGTAGTAATGTGGTACCATACCGAAACATTCAGTTAAACCTGGTCTTGATAAATATTTTTGAGGATAACGCATGTTAGGTCTGGGTTAGGACTAGGATTTGCCCTCATCACGCTCATACTTTCGCATATTTCTCATACTTCATGGCTAGATCCTGGGCTATTTCTGGATTGGATCACGTAGTAATGTGGTACCACACTGAAACAGCCCACAAAACCTGGTTCCGATCAATCTTTCAGAGGATAACGAAAGTTATGTCTAGGTTAGGCCTGGGATTTGCTCTCATCAGACTCATGCTTTCGCATTTTTCACATACTTGTGGAACAAATCCTGGGTTTTTTCTGGTATGGATCACGTAGTAATGTGGTACCCCACTGAAACATTCAGTTAAACCTGGTCTTGATAAATATTTTTGAGGATAACGCATGTTAGGTCTGAGTTAGGTCTAGGATTTGCCCTCATCAGGATCATACTTTCGCATATTTCTTATACTTCATGGATAGATCCTGGGCCATTTTCTGGTTTGGATCACATAGTAATGTGGTACCACACTGAAACAGACGATTAAAACAGGTTTTGATCAATATTCACGAGGATAACGCATGTTAGGTCTAGGTAAGGCCTGGGATTTGCCCTCATCAGGGTCATACTTTCGCAGTTTTAACATGCATGTTGACCTGATCGAGGGTTTTTTCTGCTTTGGATCACGCAGTAAAGTGGTACCACACTAAAACAGTCAATTAAACCTGGTTTCGATCAATATTTTAGAGGATAACGCAAGTTAGGCCTGGGATAGGTCTAGGATTTGCCCTCATCAGGCTCATTCTTTCGCATATTTCTCATACTTGATGGCTAGATCCTAGGCATTTTCTGGATTGCATCACGTAGTTTTGTGGTACCACACTGAAACAGTCGATTAAACCAGGTTTCGATCAATATTTTTGAGGATAACGCATGTTAGGTCTAGGTTAGGCCGGGGATTTTCACTCATCAGACTCATACTTTCGCATTCTTCACATACTTGTTGAACGGATCTTGGGTATTTTCTGGTGTGGATCACGGAGTAATGTGGTACCACACTGATACAATCAATTAAACCTGGTCTTGATAAATATTTTAGAGGATAACGCATGTTAGGTCTGGGTTAGGTCTAGGATTTGCTCTCGTCAGGCTCATACTTTCGCATATTTCTCATACTTGATGGCTAGATCCTGGGCTTTTTCTGGATTGCATCACGTAGTAATGAAGTACAACACTGAAACAGTCAATTAAACCTGGTTTCCATCAATATCTTAGAGGACAACGCAAGTTAGGTCTGCGATAGGTCTGGGATTTGCCCTCATCAGACTCATACGTTCGCGTTATTCACATACTTGTTGAACGGATCCTGGGTGTTTTCTGGTTTGGATCACGTAGTAATGTGGTACCACACTGAAACATTCAAATAAACCAGGTCTTGATAAATATTTTAGATGATAACACATGTTAGGTCTGGGTTAGGTCTAGGATTTGCCCACATCAGGCTCATACTTTCGCATATTTCTCATACTTCATGGCTAGATCCTGGGCTATTTCTGGATTGGATCACGTAGTAATGTGGTACCACACTGAAACATTCAATGAAACCTGGTCTGGATAAATATTTTAGAGGATAACGCATCTTAGGTCTGTGTTAGGTCTAAGATTTGCCCTCCTCAGGCTCACAGTTTCGCGTTTTTCGCATACTTGTTGAACAGATCCTGGGTTTTCTCTGGTTTGTATCACGAAGTAGTGAGGTACCACACTGAAACAGTCCATTAAACCTGGTTTCGCTCAATATCTTAGAAGATAACGCATGTTAGGTCTAGGTTAGGCCTGGGATTTGCCCTCATCGGGGTCATACTTTCGCAGTTTTAACATGCATGTTGACCTCATCGAGGGTTTTTTCTGCTTTGGATCACGCAGTAAAGTGGTACCACACTAAAACAGTCAATTAAACCTGGTTTCGATCAATATTTTAGAGGATAACGCAAGTTAGACCTGGGATAGGTCTAGGATTTGCCATCATCAGGCTCATTCTTTCGCATATTTCTCATACTTGATGGCTAGATCCTGGGCATTTTCTGGATTGCATCACGTAGTAATGTGGTACCACGCGGAAACAGTCAATTAAACCTTGTTTCGATCAATATTTTAGAGGATAACGCAAGTTAGGTCTGGGATAGGTCTGGGATTCGCCCTCATCAGGCTCATACTTTCGCAGACTTCACAGACTCGTTTAACAGATCCTGGGTTTTTTCTGGTTTGGTTCACGTAGTAATGTGGTACCAAACTGAAACATTCAATTAAACCTGGTCTTGATCAATATTTTAGAGGATAACGCATGTTAGGTTTGGGTTAGGTCTAGGATTTGCCCACATCAGGCTCATACTTTCGCATTTTTCACAGACTTGTTGAACAGATCCTGGGATTTTTCTGGTATGGATCACGTAGTAATGTGGTACCATACTGAAACATTCAGTTAAACCTGGTCTTGATAAATATTTTTGAGGATAACGCTTGTTAGGTCTGGGTTAGGTCTAGGATTTGCCCTCATCAGGCTCATACTTTCGCATATGTCTTATTCTTCATGGATAGATCCTGGGCTATTTTCTGGTTTGGATCACATAGTAATGTGGTACCACACTGAAACAGTCGATTAAACCAGGTTTCGATGAATATTTTTGAGGATAACGCATGTTAGGTCTAGCTTAGGCCTGGGATTTTCACTCATCAGACTCATTCTTTCGCATACTTCACATACTTGTTGAACGGATCCTGGGTTTTTTCTGGTTTGGATCACGTAGTAATGTGGGACCACACTGAAACAATCAATTAAACCTGGTCTTGATAAATATTTTTGAGGATAACGCATGTTAGGTCTGGGTTAGGTCCAGGATTTGCCCTCATCACGCTCATACTTTCGCATATTTCTCATACTTCATGGCTATATCCAGGGCTTTTTCTGGATTGCATCACGTAGTAATGAAGTACAACACTGAAACAGTCAATTAAACCTGGTTTCGATAAATATTTTAGAGAATAATTCATGTTAGCCCTAGGTTAGGCCTGGGATTTGCCCTCATCAGGGTCATACTTTCGCAGTTCTAACATACGTGTTGACCTGATCGAGGGTTTTTTCTGCTTTGGATCGCGTAGTAAAGTGGTACCACACTGAAACAGTACACTAAACCTGGTTTGGATCAATATTTTACAGGATAATGCATGTTAGGTCTAGGTTAGCCCTGAGATTTTCACTCATCAGACTCATACTTTCGCATTCTTCAGATACTTGTTGAACGGATCCTGGGTTTTTTCTGGTATGGTTCACGTAGTAATGTGGTACCACACTGAAACAATCAATTAAACCAGGTCTTGATAAATATTTTAGATGATAACGGATGTTAGGTCTGGGTTAGGCCTGGGATTTGCCCTCATCAGGGTCATACTTTCGCAGTTCTAACATACGTGTTGACCTGATCGAGGGTTTTTTCTGCTTTGGATCACGTAGTAAAGTGGTACCACACTGAAACAGTCCACTAAACCTGGTTTGGATCAATATTTTAGAGGATAATGCATGTTAGGTCTAGGTTAGCCCTGAGATTTTCACTCATCAGACACATACTTTCGCATTCTTCAGATACCTGTTGAACGGATCCTGGGTTTTTTCTGGTCTGGTTCACGTAGTAATGTGGTACCACACTGAAACATTCACTTAAACCTGGTCTTGATAAATATTTTAGAGGATAACGCATGTTAGGTCTGGGTTAGGTCTAGGATTTGCCCTCATCAGGCTCCTCCTTTCGCATATTTCTCATACTTCATGGCTGGATCCTGGGCTATTTCTGGATTGCATCACGTAGTAATGAAGTACAACACTGAAACAGTCAATTAAACCTGGTTTCGATAAATATTTTAGAGAATAATTCATGTTAGGTCTAGGTTAGGCGTGGGATTTGCCCTCATCAGGGTCATACTTTCGCAGTTCTAACATACATATTGACCTGATCGAGGGTTTTTTCTGCTTTGGATCACGTAGTAAAGTGGTACCACACTGAAACAGTCCACTAAACCTGGTTTCCATCAATATCTTAGAGGACAACGCAAGTTAGGTCTGGGATAGGTCTGGGATTTGCCCTCATCAGACTCATACTTTCGCATTCTTCAGATACTTGTTGAACAGATCCTGGGATTTTTCTGGTATGGATCACGTAGTAATGTGGTACCATACTGAAACATTCAGTTAAACCTGGTCTTGATAAATATTTTTGAGGATAACGCATGTTAGGTCTGGGTTAGGTCTAGGATTTGCCCTCATCAGGCTCATACTTTCGCATATTTCTTATACTTCATGGATAGATCCTGGGCTATTTTCTGGTTTGGATCACATAGTAATGTGGTACCACACTGAAACAGTCGATTAAACCAGGTTTCGATCAATATTCTTGAGGATAACGCATGTTAGGTCTAGGTAAGGCCTGGGATTTTCACTCATCAGACTCATTCTTTCGCATTCTTCACATACCTGTTGAACGGATCCTGGGTTTTTTCTGGTTTGGATCACGCAGTAATGTGGTACCATACTGAAACATTCAGTTAAACCTGGTCTTGATAAATATTTTTGAGGATAACGCATGTTAGGTCTGGGTTAGGTCTAGGATTTGCCCTCATCACGCTCATACTTTCGCATATTTCTCATACTTCATGGCTAGATCCAGGGCTTTTTCTGGATTGCATCACGTAGTAATGAAGTACAACACTGAAACAGTCAATTAAACCTGGTTACGATAAATATTTTAGAGAATAATTCATGTTAGGCCTAGGTTAGGCCTGGGATTTGCCCTCATCAGGGTCATACTTTCGCAGTTCTAACATACGTGTTGACCTGATCGAGGGTTTTTTCTGCTTTGGATCACGTAGTAAAGTGGTACCACACTGAAACAGTCCACTAAACCTGGTTTGGATCAATATTTTAGAGGATAATGCATGTTAGGTCTAGGTTAGCCCTGAGATTTTCACTCATCAGACACATACTTTCGCATTCTTCAGATACCTGTTGAACGGATCCTGGGTTTTTTCTGGTCTGGTTCACGTAGTAATGTGGTACCACACTGAAACATTCACTTAAACCTGGTCTTGATAAATATTTTAGAGGATAACGCATGTTAGGTCTGGGTTAGGTCTAGGATTTGCCCTCATCAGGCTCCTCCTTTCGCATATTTCTCATACTTCATGGCTGGATCCTGGGCTATTTCTGGATTGGATCACATAGTAATGTGGTACCACACTGAAACAGTCAATTAAACCTGGTTTTGATCAATATTTTAGAGAATAATTCATGTTAGGTCTAGGTTCGGTCAGGGATTTGCTCTCATCAGGCACATTCTTTCGCATATTTCTCATACTTGATGGCTAGATCCTGGGCATTTTCTGGATTGCTTCACGTAGTAATGAAGCACAACACTGAAACAGTCAATTAAACCAGGTTTCGATCAATATTTTAGAGAATAATTCATGTTAGGTCTAGGTTAGGTCTGGGATTTGCTCCCGTCAGGCTCATTCTTTCGCATATTTGTCATACTTGATGGCTAGATCCTGGGCTTTTTCTGGATTGCATCACGTAGTAATGAAGTACAACACTGAAACAGTCAATTAAACCTAGTTTCCATCAATATCTTAGAGGACAACGCAAGTTAGGTCTGGGATAGGTCTGGGATTTGCCCACATCAGGCTCATACTTTCGCGTTTTTCACATACTTGTTGAACAGATCCTGGGTTTTTTCTGGTTTGGATCACGTAGTAGAGGGTACCACACTGAAACAGTCCATTAAACCTGGTTTGGATCTATATTTTAGAGGATAACGCATGTTAGGTCTAGGTTAGGTCTCGGATTTGCCCTCATCAGACTCATACTTTCGCATTCTTCACATACTTGTTGAGCGGATCCTGGGTTTTTACCGGTTTGGATCACGTAGTAATGTGGTACCACACTGAAACATTCAATTAAACCTGGCCTTGATAAATATTTTAGAGAATAATTCATGTTAGGTCTAGGTTAGGTCAGGGATTTGCTCTCATCAGGCTCATTCTTCCGCATATTTCTCATACTAGATGGCTGGATCCTGGGCTTTTTCTGGATTGCATCACGTAGTAATGAAGTACAACACTGAAACACTCAATTAAACCTGGTTTCGATCAATATTTTAGAGAATAATTCATGTTAGGTTTCGGTTAGGTCTGGGTTAGGTCTGGGATTTGCCCTCATCAGGCTCATACTTTCTGCGTTTTTCACATGCTTGTTGAACAGATCCTGGGTTTTTTCTGGTTTGGATCACGTAGTAATGTGGGACCACATTGAAACAGTCAATTAAACCTGGTTTCGATCAATATTTTAGAGAATAATTCATGTTAGGTCTAGGTTAGGTCTGGGATTTGCTCTCATCAGGCTCATTCTTTCGCATATTTGTCATACTTGATGGCTAGATCCTGGGCTTTTTCTGGATTGCATCACGTAGTAATGAAGTACAACACTGAAACAGTCAATTAAACCTAGTTTCCATCAATATCTTAGAGGACAACGCAAGTTAGGTCTGGGATAGGTCTGGGATTTGCCCACATCAGGCTCATACTTTCGCGTTTTTCACATACTTGTTGAACAGATCCTGGGTTTTTTCTGGTTTGGATCACGTAGTAGAGGGTACCACACTGAAACAGTCCATTAAACCTGGTTTGGATCTATATTTTAGAGGATAACGCATGTTAGGTCTAGGTTAGGTCTCGGATTTGCCCTCATCAGACTCATACTTCCGCGTTTTTCACATACTTGTTGAACAGATCCTGGCTTTTTTCTAGATTGGGTCACGTAGTAGTGTGGTACCACACTGAAACAGTCGATTAAACCTGGTTTCGATCAATATTTTTGAGGATAACGCATGTTAGGTTTGGGTTAAGTCCTGGATTTGCCCTCATCAGGCTCATACTTTCGCATATTTCTCATACTTCATGGCTAGATCCTGGGCTGTTTCTGGATTGTATCACGTAGTAATGAAGTACAACACTGAAACAGTCAATTAAACCTGGTCTTGATAAATATTTTGCAGGATAACGCAAGTTAGGTCTGGCATAGCTCTGGGATTCGCCCTCATCAGACTCATACTTTCGCGTTTTTCACATACTTGTTGAACTGATCCTGGGCTTTTTCTGGTTTGGATCACGTAGTAATGTGGTACCACACTGAAACAGTCAATTATGCCTGGTTTCGATCAATATTTTAGAGAATAATTCATGTTAGGTTTAGGTTAGTTCTGGGTTAGGCCTGGGGTTTGCCCTCATCAGGCTCATACTTTCCGCGTTTTTCACATGCTTGTTGAACAGATCCTGGGTTTTTTCTGGTTTGGATCACGTAGTAATGTGGGACCACATTGAACCAGTCAATTAAACCTGGTTTCGATCAATATTTTAGAGAATAATTCATGTTAGGTCTAGGTTAGGTCTGGGATTTGCTCTCATCAGGCTCATTCTTTCGCATATTTCTCATACTTGATGGCTAGATGCTGGGCTTCTTCTGGATTGCATCACGTAGTAATGAAGTACAACACTGAAGCAGTCAATTAAACCTGGTTTCCATCAATATTTTAGAGGATAACGCAAGTTAGGTCTGGGATAGGTCGGGGATTTGCCCTCATCAGGCTCATACTTTCCGCGTTTTTCACATGCTTGTTGAACAGATCCTGGGTTTTTTTCTGGTTTGGATCACGTAGTAGTGTGGGACCACACTGAAACAATCAATTAAACCTGGTCTTGATAAATATTTTAGAGGATAACGCATGTTAGGTCTGGGATAGGTCTGGGATTTGCCCTCATCAGACTCATACTTTCGCACACTTCACATACTCGTTGAACAGATCCTAGGTTATTTTCTGGTTTGGATCACGTAGTAGTGTGGTACCACACTGAAACAGTCGATTAAACCTGGTTTCGATCAATATTTTTGAGGATAACGCATGTTAGGTCTAGGTTAGGCCGGGGATTTTCACTCATCAGACTCATACTTTCGCGTTCTTCACATACTTGTTGAACGGATCCTGGGTTTTTTCTGGTTTGGATCACGTAGTAATGTGTGTCCACACTGAAACAATCAATTAAACCTGGTCTTGATAAATATTTTAGAGGATAACGCATTTTAGGTCTGGGATAGGTCTGGGATTTGCCCTCATCAGACTCATACTTTCGCACACTACACATACTCGTTGAACGGATCCTGGGTTTTTTCTGGTTTGCATCACGTTGTAATGTGGTACCACACTGAAACAGCCCACAAAACCTGGTTCCGATCAATCTTTCAGAGGATAACGAAAGTTATGTCTAGGTTAGGCCTGGGATTTGCTCTCATCAGACTCATGCTTTCGCATTTTTCACATACTTGTTGAGCGGATCCTGGGTTTTTACCGGTTTGGATCACGTAGTAATGTGGTACCACACTGAAACATTCAATTAAACCTGGTCTTGATGAATATTTTAGAGGATAACGCAAGTTTGGTCAGGGATAGGTCTGGGTCTTGCCCTCATCAGGCTCATACTTTCGCGTTTTTCACATACTTGTTGAACAGATCCTGGGTTTTTTCTGGTTTGGGTCACGTAGTAATGTGGTACCACACTGAAACAGTCGATTAAACCAGGTTTCGATCAATAATTTAGAGGATAACGCATGTTAGGTCTAGGTTAGGCCTGGGATTTGCCCTCATCAGGCTCACAGTTTCGCGTTTTTCACATTCTTGTTGAACAGATCCTGGGTTTTGTCTGGTTTGGATCACAAAGTAGTGTGGTACCACACTGAAGCAGTCCATTAAACCTGGTTTCGCTCAATATTTTAGAGGATAACGCATGTTAGGTCTAGGTTAGGTCTGGGATTTGCTCTCATCAGGCTCATTCTTTCGCATATTTCTCATACTTGATGGCTAGATCCTGGGCTTTTTCTGGATTGCATCACGTAGTAATGTAGTACCACACTGAAACAGTCAATGAAACCTGGTTTCCACCACTATTTTAGAGGACAACGCAAGTTAGGTCTAGGTAAGGCCTGAGATTTTCACTCATCAGACTCATACTTTCGCATTCTTCACATACTTGTTGAACGGATCCTGGGTTTTTTCTGGTTTGGATCACGTAGTAATGAGGTACCACACTGAAACGGCCAATTAAACCTGGTTTCGATCAATATTTTAGAGGATAACGCAAGTTAGGTCTGGGATAGGTCTGGGATTTGCCCTCATCAGGCTCATACCTTCGCGTTTTTCACATACTTGTTGAACAGATCATGGGTTTTTTCTGGTTTAGGTCACGTAGTAATGTGGTACCACACTGAAACAGTCGATTAAACCTGGTTTCGATCAATATTTTTGAGGATAACGCATGTTAGGTCTAGGTTAGGCCTGGGATTTGCCCTCATCAGGCTCACAGTTTCGCGTTTTTCACATTCTTGTTGAACAGATCCTGGGTTTTGTCTGGTTTGGATCACAAAGTAGTGTGGTACCACACTGAAGCAGTCCATTAAACCTGGTTTCCCTCAACATTTTAGAGGATAACGCATGTTAGGTCTAGGTTAGGTCTGGGATTTGCTCTCATCAGGCTCATACTTTCGCATATCTCTCATACTTCATGGCTAGATCCTGGGCTGTTTCTGGATTGTATCACATAGTAATGTGGTACCACGCTGAAACAGTCGATTAAACCTGGTTTCGATCAATATTTTAGAGGATAACGCAAGTTAGGTCTGGGATAGGTCTGGGATTTTCACTCATCAGACTCATACTTTCGCATTCTTCACATACTTGTTGAACGGATCCTGGGTTTTTTCTGGTTTGGATCACGTAGTAATGTGGTACCACACTGAAACAGTCGATTAAACCTGGTTTCGATCAAAATTTTAGAGGATAACGCAAGTTAGGTTTGGGATAGGTCTGGGATTTGACCTCATCAGACTCATACTTTCGCACACTTCACATACTCCTTGAACAGATCCTGGGTTATTTTCTGGTTTGGATCACACAGTAATGTGGTACCACACTGAAACAGTCGATTAAACCAGGTTTTGATCAATATTTTAGAGGATAACGCATGTTAGGTCTAGGTTAGGCCTGGGATTTCCCCTCATCAGGCTCATACTTTCGCATATTTCTCACACTTCATGGCTAGATCCTGGGCTTTTTCTGGATTGCATCACATAGTAATGAAGTACAACCCTGAAACAGTCAATTAAACCTGGTTTCGATCAATATTTTAGAGAATAATTCATGTTAGGTCTAGGTTAGGTCTGGGATTTGCTCTCATCAGGCTCTTTCTTTCGCATATTTCTCGTACATGTTGAACAGATCCTGGGCTGTTTCTGGCTTGTATCACGTAGTAATGTGGTACCACGCTGAAACAGTCAATTAAACCTGGTTTCGATCAATATTTTAGAGGATAACGCAAGTTAGGTCTGGGATAGGTCTAGGATTTGCCCTCATCAGGCTCTTACTTTCGCATATTTCTCATACTTCATGGCTAGATCCTGGGCTATTTCTGTATTGCATCACGTAGTAAAGTGGTGCCACACTGAAACATTCAATGAAACCTGGTCTGGATAAATATTTTAGAGGATAACGCATCTTAGGTCGGGGTTAGGTCTAAGATTTGCCCTCATCAGGCTCACAGTTTCGCGTTTTTCACATTCTTGTTGAACAGATCCTGGGTTTTGACTGGTTTGGATCACGTAGTAATGTGGTACCACACTGAAACAGTCGATTAAACCTGGTTTCGATCAATATTTTAGAGAATAATTCATGTTAGGTATAGGTTAGGTCTGGGATTTGCTCTCATCAGGCTCATTTTTTCGCATATTTCTCATACTTGATGGCTAGATCCTGGGCTTTTTCTGGATTGCATCACGTAGTAATGAAGTACAACACTGAAACAGTCAATTAAACCTGGTTTCCATCAATATCTTAGAGGACAACGCAAGTTAGGTCTGGGATATGTCTGGGATTTGCCCTCAACTGGCTCATACTTTCGCACATTTCTCATACTTCATGGCTAGATCCTGGGCTATTTCTGGATTGGATCACGTAGTAAAGTGGTACCACACTGAAACATTCAATGAAACCTGGTCTGGATAAATATTTTAGAGGATAACGCATCTTAGGTCTGGGTTAGGTCTAAGATTTGCCCTCATCAGGCTCACAGTTTCGCGTTTTTCACATTCTTGTTGAACAGATCCTGGGTTTTGTCTGGTTTGGATCACAAAGTAGTGTGGAACCACACTGAAGCAGTCCATTAAACCTGGTTTCGCTCAATATTTTAGAGGATAACGCATGTTAGGTCTAGGTTAGGTCTGGGATTTGCTCTCATCAGGCTCATTCTTTCGCATATTTCTCATACTTGATGGCTAGATCCTGGGCTTTTTCTGGATTGCATCACGTAGTAATGTAGTACCACACTGAAACGGCCAATTAAACCTGGTTTCGATCAATATTTTAGAGGATAACGCAAGTTAGGTCTGGGATAGGTCTGGGATTTGCCCTCATCAGGCTCATACTTTCGCATTGTTCACATACTTGTTATACGGATCCTGGGTTTTTTCTGGTTTGGATCACGTAGTAATGTGGGACCACACTGAAACAGTCAATTAAACCAGGTTTCGATCAATATTTTTGAGAATAATACATGTTAGGTCTAGGTTAGGTCTGGGATTTGCTCTCATCAGGCTCATTCTTTCGAATATTTCTCATACTTGATGGCTAGATGCTGGGCTTTTTCTGGATTGCATCACGTAGTAATGAAGTACAACACAGAAACAGTCAATTAAACCTGGTTTCCATCAATATCTTAGAGGACAACGCAAGTTAGGTCTGGGTTAGGTCTTGGATTTGCCCTCATCCGGCTCATACTTTCGCGTTTTTCACATACTTTTTGAACAGATCCTGGGTTTTTTCTGGTTTGGATCACGTAGTAGTGTGGTACCACACTGAAACAGTCCATTAAACCTGGTTTGGATCAATATTTTAGAGGATAACGCATGTTAGGTCTAGGTTAGGTCTGGGAATTTCACTCATCAGACTCATACTTTCGCACACTTCACATACTCGTTGAACAGATCCTGGGTTATTTTCTGGTTTGGATCACATAGTAATGTGGTACCACACTGAAACAGTCGATTATACCAGGTTTCGATCAATATTTTTGAGGATAACGCATGTTAGGTCTAGGTTAGGCCTGGGATTTTCACTCATCAGACTCATACTTTCGCATTCTTCACATACGTGTTTTACGGATCCTGGGTTTGTTCTGGTTTGGATCACGTAGTAATGTGGGACCACACTGAAACAGTCAATTAAACCAGGTTTCGATCAATGTTTTTGAGAATAATACATGTTAGGGCTAGGTTAGGTCTGGGATTTGCTCTCATCAGGCTCATTCTTTCGAATATTGCTCATACTTCATGGCTAGATGCTGGGCTTTTTCTGGATTGCATCACGTAGTAATGAAGTACAACACAGAGACAGTCAATTAAACCTGGTTTCCATCAATATCTTAGAGGACAACGCAAGTTAGGTCTGGGATAGGTCTGGGATTTGCCCTCATCAGGCTCATACTTTCGCGTTTTTCACATACTTGTTGAACGGATCCTGGGTTTTTTCTGGTATGGATCACGTAGTAATGTGGTACCACACTGAAACAGTCGATTAAACCTGGTTTCGATCAATATTTTAGAGGATAACGCATGTTAGGTCTAGGTTAGGCCTGGGGTCTTCACTCATCAGGCTCATACTTTCGCATTCTTCACATACTTGTTGAACGGATCCTGGGTTTTTTCTGGTTTGGATCACGTAGTAATGTGGGACCACACTGAAACAGCCAATTAAACCTGGTTTCCATCAATATCTTAGAGGACAACGCAAGTTAGGTCTGGGATAGGTCGGGGATTTGCCCTCATCAGTCTCACACTTTCGCACACTTCACATACTCGTTGAACAGATCCTGTGTTATTTTCTGGTTTGGATCACATAGTAATGTGGTACCACACTGAAACAGTCGATTATACCAGGTTTCGATCAATATTTTTGAGGATAACGCATGTTAGGTCTAGGTTAGGCCTGGGATTTTCACTCATCAGACTCATACTTTCGCATTGTTCACATACTTGTTGTACGGATCCTGGGTTTTTTCTGGTTTGGATCACGTAGTAATGTGGGACCACACTGAAACAGTCAATTAAACCAGGTTTCGATCAATATTTTTGAGAATAATACATGTTAGGTCTAGGTTAGGTCTGGGATTTGCTCTCATCAGGCTCATTCTTTCGAATATTTCTCATACTTGATGGCTAGATGCTGGGCTTTTTCTGGATTGCATCACGTAGTAATGAAGTACAACACAGAAACAGTCAATTAAACCTGGTTTCCATCAATATCTTAGAGGACAACGCAAGTTAGGTCTGGGATAGGTCTGGGATTTGCCCTCATCAGGCTCATACTTTCGCGTTTTTCACATACTTGTTGAACAGATCCTGTGTTTTTTCTGGTTTGGATCACGTAGTAATGTGGTACCACACTGAAACAGTCCATTAAACCTGGTTTGGATCAATATTTTAGAGGATAACGCATGTTAGGTCTAGGTTAGGTCGGGGATTTTCACTCATCAGACTCATACTTTCGCATTCTTCACATACTTGTTGAACGGATCCTGGGTTTTTTCTGGTTTGGATCACGTAGTAGTGGGGTACCACACTGAAACAGTCCATTAAACCTGGTTTGGATCAATATTTTAGAGGATAACGCATGTTAGGTCTAGGTTAGGTCGGGGATTTTCACTCATCAGACTCATACTTTCGCATTCTTCACATACTTGTTGAACGGATCCTGGGTTTTTTCTGGTTTGGATCACGTAGTAGTGGGGTACCACACTGAAACAGTCCATTAAACCTGGTTTGGATCAATATTTTAGAGGATAACGCATGTTAGGTCTAGGTTAGGTCGGGGATTTTCACTCATCAGACTCATACTTTCGCATTCTTCACATACTTGTTGAACGGATCCTGGGTTTTTTCTGGTATGGATCACGTAGTAATGTGGTACCACACTGAAACAGTCGATTAAACCTGGTTTCGATCAATATTTTAGAGGATAACGCATGTTAGGTCTAGGTTAGCCCCGGGATTTTCACTCATCAGACTCATACTTTCGCACACTTCACATACTCGTTTGGCAGATCCTGGGTTGTTTTCTGGATTGCATCACGTAGTAATGAAGTACAACACAGAAACAGTCAATTAAACCTGGTTTCCATCAATATCTTAGAGGACAACGCAAGTTAGGTCTGGGATAGGTCTGGGATTTGCCCTCATCAGGCTCATACTTTCGCGTTTTTCACATACTTATTGAACAGATCCTGTGTTTTTTCTGGTTTGGATCACGCAGTAGTGTGGTACCACACTGAAACAGTCCATTAAACCTGGTTTGGATCAATATTTTAGAGGATAACGCATGTTAGGTCTAGGTTAGGTCGGGGATTTTCACTCATCAGACTCATACTTTCGCATTCTTCACATACTTGTTGAACGGAACCTGGGTTTTTTCTGGTATGGATCACGTAGTAATGTGGTACCACACTGAAACAGTCGATTAAACCTGGTTTCGATCAATATTTTAGAGGATAACGCATGTTAGGTCTAGGTTAGCCCTGGGATTTTCACTCATCAGACTCATACTTTCGCATTGTTCACATACTTGTTGTACGGATCCTGGGTTTTTTCTGGTTTGGATCACGTAGTAATGTGGGACCACACTGAAACAGTCAATTAAACCAGGTTTCGATCAATATTTTTGAGAATAATACATGTTAGGGCTAGGTTAGGTCTGGGATTTGCTCTCATCAGGCTCATTCTTTCGAATATTTCTCATACTTCATGGCTAGATGCTGGGCTTTTTCTGGATTGCATCACGTAGTAATGAAGTACAACACAGAAACGGTCAATTAAACCTGGTTTCCATCAATATCTTAGAGGACAACGCAAGTTAGGTCTGGGATAGGTCTGGTATTTGCCCTCATCAGGCTCATACTATCGCGTTTTTCACATACTTGTTGAACAGATCCTGGGTTTTTTCTGGTTTGGATCACGTAGTAGTGTGGTACCACACTGAAACAGTCCATTAAACCTGGTTTGGATCAATATTTTAGAGGATAACGCATGTTAGGTCTAGGTTAGGTCGGGGATTTTCACTCATCAGACTCATACTTTCGCATACTTCACATACTTGTTGTACGGATCCTGGGTTTTTTCTGGTTTGGATCACGTAGTAATGTGGGACCACACTGAAACAGTCAATTAAACCTGGTTTCGATCAATATTTTTGAGAATAATACATGTTAGGTCTAGGTTAGGTCTGGGATTTGCTCCCATCAAGCTCATTCTTTCGCATATTTCTCATACTTGATGGCTAGATGCTGGGCTTTTTCTGGATTGCATCACGTAGTGATGAAGTACAACACAGAAACAGTCAATTAAACCTGATTTCCATCAATATCTTAGAGGACAACGCAAGTTAGGTCTGGGATAGGTCTGGGATTTGCCGTCATCAGGCTCATACTTTCGCGTTTTTCACATACTTGTTGAACAGATCCTGTGTTTTTTCTGGTTTGGATCACGTAGTAGTGTGGTACCACACTGAAACAGTCCATTAAACCTGGTTTGGATCAATATTTTAGAGGATAACGCATGTTAGGTCTAGGTTAGCCCTGGGATTTTCACTCATCAGACTCATACTTTCGCATTCTTCACATACTTGTTGTACGGATCCTGGGTTTTTTCTGGTTTGGATCACGTAGTAATGTGGGACCACACTGAAACAGTCAATTAAACCTGGTTTCGATCAATATTTTTGAGAATAATACATGTTAGGTCTAGGTTAGGTCTGGGATTTGCTCCCATCAAGCTCATTCTTTCGCATATTTCTCATACTTGATGGCTAGATGCTGGGCTTTTTCTGGATTGCATCACGTAGTGATGAAGTACAACACAGAAACAGTCAATTAAACCTGGTTTCCATCAATATCTTAGAGGACAACGCAAGTTAGGTCTGGGATAGGTCTGGGATTTGCCGTCATCAGGCTCATACTTTCGCGTTTTTCACATACTTGTTGAACAGATCCTGTGTTTTTTCTGGTTTGGATCACGTAGTAGTGTGGTACCACACTGAAACAGTCCATTAAACCTGGTTTGGATCAATATTTTAGAGGATAACGCATGTTAGGTCTAGGTTAGGTCGGGGATTTTCACTCATCAGACTCATACTTTCGCATTCTTCACATACTTGTTGAACGGATCCTGGGTTTTTTCTGGTATGGATCACGTAGTAATGTGGTACCACACTGAAACAGTCGATTAAACCTGGTTTCGATCAATATTTTAGAGGATAACGCATGTTAGGTCTAGGTTAGCCCTGGGATTTTCGCTCGTCAGACTCATACTTTCGCACACTTCACATACTCGTTTGGCAGATCCTGGGTTGTTTTCTGGATTGGATCACGTAGTAATTTAAGTACTACACTGAAACAGTCAATTAAACCTGGTTTCCATCAATATCTTAGAGGACAACGCAAGTTAGGTCTGGGATAGCTCTGGGATTTGCCCTCATCAGGCTCATACTTTCCGCGTTTTTCACATACTTGTTGAACAGATCCTATGTTTTTTCTGGTTTGGATCACGTAGTAGTGTGGTATCACACTGAAACAGTCCATTAAACCTGGTTTGGATCAATATTTTAGAGGATAACGCATGTTAGGTCTAGGTTAGGTCGGGGATTTTCACTCATCAGACTCATACTTTCGCATTCTTCACATACTTGTTGAACGGATCCTGGGTTTTTTCTGGTATGGATCACGTAGTAATGTGGTACCACACTGAAACAGTCGATTAAACCTGGTTTCGATCAATATTTTAGAGGATAACGCATG